>NC_061136.1:0-7500 GCF_905220365.1 Vanessa cardui
ATATCTAAATTATATATTCATCACTTTTATACATATATACAAAATAAAGTGTTGGACGGCGTTGCGTGTTGGTAGGGTGTCGCCACCGGTTCAGGTAGTCATATTTTAGGACTCTGTTGTCTCGGTTGTTGTTGACTGTATTCTTTGAATATATTCGTTCATTATCTTAGATTTCACATCTAAAATAGATTAAACCGAGACAAGAAACGGCAAGTTCGGCAAGAGACGGGCGAGGAAGACATTTTAAATATTTTTATCACAGACCAGGGCACTTTACATGCCCTAAACTTATATAGAAACGAAACCTAATTATAGACAAGAAAGGAGCTATATACACCCTTTCTAATCCCTTATGTTTTAATTCATTTAATTTATTTTATTTTATTTCCTTCAATATAACTAAGGAGCAATATACACTCCCGATAATAAGTATTTTATTGCATCGACTGAGAGCAGAAAAAGATTTTTGGTCAAAAATCTTGGCATGCTCTCTGTTAAAGGGCTTATTTATATTATTCTATATAATATTTAATCACGTAATTATCCGAATATATATTATAACCAAGACAATTTAGAAACATAAATATAAACAATTAAAACGACATCTAGTGTCGTGTTATGGCACTAGAATTATATTTAACAAGCTAATAAATATCCAACTTTTAAATTGTAATTGCTATTATAGCTATTGTATTCTGTTTAAATTGTATCATAGAGACTAATTCAATAAATAACATTAAACATAAATATTAAAAATTAAGAAATATAACTGTAAGTGTCTTGAAATTAATAAACACGACCTCTGGTGTTGCTATTCGGTACCATTGGTTTTAGTAAAAACTGTGTGATTGCTTAGCTTAAGTAATTGCTGTTGACTAAAATCTAAAGTATAATATATTTAAACAATTGTTGAGTTTAATACTGAAACCATAATTACAAGTATATTATAACCAAGACAATTTAGAATTTTAAATATAAATAATTAATAACGACATCTAGTGTCGTGTTATTGCACTAGAATTGTATCTAACGAGCTAATAATTATCTAAACTTTAATTTGTAACTTCTATTATAGCTATTATTCTTGTTTAAATTGTATCACAGAGACTAATTTAATAAATAATATTAAACATAAATATTAAATATTAAGAAAATAAAACTGTAAGTGTCTTTGAAACTAATAAACACGACCTCTGGTGTTGCTATTCGAGACCATTGGTTTTAGTAAAAACTGTGTAATTGCTAAGCTTAAGTAGTTGCTGTTGACTAAAATCAAAATTGTAATATAATTGAACAATTGTTGTGTTTAACACCGAAACCATAATTAGTCTAGTTAGTCACGTCTTGAGCCACTTCACAGCACAGGACTAAGAAACAATATTTCAATTATATCTCACAATACTGTACTGATTATTTGATATATATATATATATATATATATATATATAAAAAAAAAAAAAAAAAAAAAAAAAAAAAAAAAAAAAAAAAAAAAAAAAAAAAAAAAAAAAAAAAAAAAAAAAAAAAAAAACTCGAACTTAAGACTGAAACAAGTGAATACTTCGACATTAGTGAATACTAAGATAGATAAGATAATATATATAGTTATAACAACTTGCATACCGGCTCTTTACACCGGTACGTTAATCTGTTCTGAAATCGTGACCGATCTTTTTATTAATTAAGACTACAATTATTCAAACTAAACTTAGAATTTCAAACTATACTAATTTAACAAAATTATTACTCATTATTTTAACTTCCAATAATCTCAATTATTGCTTACAACTTCAATTACTTTTAACATTTTAAATCCAATACCATTTTAACATCTTGAAATTACAATATTTACACTTTTAAAGAAAAAATTTTAAAAAATATTTTAACATCTAAATTACTCTAGTCATTATATTAATTACTCTTAAGATATTTTAAAATTTAACATAGTTCAATCTTATACATTTTATCTACACTTGACTATAAACAATTTTAAAACATTTTAACAATTATTATTTCACTAAATAAGTTATACTATTTTAACAAGTCTATTTAATCTTAATTACCTCAAATTTTTTTCAAATTTAAAATTATTTTAACTTTTAATTTATTTTACGCGTTCACTCGGTCTATTGACAGGTGAACTTAATTTAAGCTTGTGTGTTCCCGTGCAATTGCTGTGATCTGGTTTTCTTTTGACTCAACACAAAGAGTACCTCTGTATATTCTTGACGTACTGTGAAACATCTAAATGTTTCGCACTCCAGCAAAATCCCAGACTGACAACAGTGGTGACTCTACGTCTCAAAGGATTACCACTAACCCGACAGAGAAAGCGGGAACCTCTCTAATGAACTCAACGTTTACCTCCGTAAGAAAGAGCGTGGGTGACTGGGAGATCGGTCAGGAAAAAACTAAGATGCCGTCTCCTGTGACTCAATCCCAACCAATACTGAGCTCAAGAAACTCGCTGCCTGAGGTAGCCCCGATATCTACCAAGGGGACCCCAATGAGTCCTAAAAGCACATTAAGTGCCTCACCGAGGAAAACAACCCCTAAAACCAAGAGTAGAGTTGAGTTGGCAAGAGAACAAAATAATAAAGCAAAGATGCTCCTCTCAAGCTCCCGTAACCTGCGAGCAGACATAAAAGAAGGCGTTATATCTGCAATAGAGCGACTCTACCAAATGGTAAAAGACGCAGAAACAGATATTGATCGAAAACGTCCGACAGTGGGAAGTTCAAAACCAATTACTAATCAAAATGAACGGACAAGCTTAACTCTACAAAGTCTGTCGACGAGAGAAGAAGGACTCATAACTAAACTAGAGGAACAGACAAAGCTCTTGACAGAAAACAGCCGGAAGATAGACGAACTCAAGAGCTTAATAGAAAGAAAAAAGGAAACCGTAAAAGAGGACACTTATGCTAGCGTTACAAGTAAGAGTTTGAATAGAGAACGGGTTGCACTACATTCAATTATCGTGTCCTCGGAAAAAGAAGAAGAAACGGGTGAGGAAATACTTGAAAAGGTAAGGAAAGCAGTCGATGCCAAGGAAGGTTGGGTAACAGTAGAAAAAGTAAGAAAGGCCAAAGATAGGAAAATCGTCATGGGATGCAAGACACAAGAAGAGAGGCAGAAAATAAAGGAAAGAATTGAAAGTGCACAACAGCAATTGGTGGTCGAAGAAGTCAAGAATAAGGACCCTCTGGTGGTGTTGAGAGATGTCCTAACAATCCACAGCGATGAAGACATTTTAAATGCGCTGCGCAAACAGAACCGTTCTGCTTTCAGTGGGCTGGGCACGGAAGAGGATCGAATGGCCGTAAAGTATCGAAAAAGGGCACGAAATCCACTAAACGGTCATATCGTCCTAAGCGTGTCCCCTCAACTGTGGAACAGGCTGCTGGAAGCAGGAAAGGTTCGTATTGACCTCCAACAAATCCGGGTGGAGGATCAGTCGCCTTTGGTGCAGTGCACAAGGTGCCTGGGATACGGCCATAGCAGGAAGTTCTGCAAAGAGGCGGCAGATTTATGCAGTCACTGCGGCGGCTTGCACTTTAGCGTGGAGTGCCCGGAGAGAATATCAGGAGCTCCACCGGAGTGTAAGAACTGCAGAAGAGCCAAATTTGAGCACTGTGCCCACAATGCATTTAGCAACGATTGCCCTGTTAGAAGAAAGTGGGACAGGCTGGCGCGAGCTTCGGTAGCATATTGCTAAAGTTACCACAGGGACAAACTCTCAGCCTCAATACAAAATATTCCAGGCAAATCTACAAAGAAGCAAACTAGCCACAAATGAACTATTAATAGAAGCCAAAAAACAAAATGCGGCCATTGCTCTAGTCCAGGAACCCTACACGGGAAACACCGGAGTGATGAGAAACCAACGCGGAATACGAGTTTTCCAAAATTCTGTTAACGAGGGAGAAGTAGCAAAGGCAGCCATTGTCGTTTTCGATGGCCAGCTCGACATTATCCAGTACCCAGAACTCACCACAAATAACATCGTTGTGGTGAGAGTTCAGACGAAGGCTTGGAACATCATTCTGGTGTCTTATTACCTGGAGGGTAACTTTCCCCTGGAACCTTACTTTGACCTTATAAAAAAGATAGAAAGCAAAACAGGACCACAAAGACTCATAATAGGCGGTGACGCAAATGCAAAGAGCGCTTGGTGGGGAAGTTGCATTGAGGATCAGAGGGGTGAGCAATTTAGTGGCTTTCTAAATGAAATAGGTTTGCAAATCCTAAACACTGGTGATACTCCAACATTTGACACAATAAGAGGTGGAAAAAGGTATTCCAGTCGTGTTGATGTCACCGCCTGCTCACTGGACATGCTGGGTTTGGTGGATGGTTGGCGGGTGGATGAAAACCTGACAAGTTCGGATCACAACGGTATCATTTTCAATATTAAATTAGTAAAATCAACAGGTTTATATATAAAAAGAACAACAAGATTATTTAATACTAAAAAAGCAAATTGGAGCCAGTTTCATGAGAAACTGACCCAGATTATGCAAGAAAATAAATTAGATATCCAAAATTTACAACAAGTTCAAAACACAGGACAAATAGATGAAACAGTTGAATTATACCAAAAAGCCATTACAGATGCCTGTAGTCAAACCATTCCAAACAAAAAGAAACAGGAAATACTCACCATACCGTGGTGGTCCGAAGAATTAGCAGAGATGAAAGCAGAAGTCACCACCCGTAGACGGAGAATCAGAAGCGCAGCACCGGTCCGAAGAGCGTTGGTGGTGAAGTCCTACCTGGAACAAAAAGACAAATACGAATTAGCGGCGAAAAAAGCCCAAACTGAGAGCTGGATGGATTTTTGTGGGAAGCAGGATAGGGAGGGGGTCTGGGAGGGAATTTACAGGGTGATTGGTAGAACCGCGGTGAGAGAAGAGGATTCACCCCTGCAAGTAAATGGAACTATGCTGGATGCGAGGGGTTCAGCTGAGCTACTGGCGCAAACTTTTTATCCGGAGGACAGGAGGGATGAGGATAACATGGATCATGCTCAAATACGAAAACAGGCAGAGTCGGTAAATTTGTGCGGTCATAATGAAATGCATGACCCACCATTTACACAAACAGAGTTGAGCATGTCCATGAAATCTTTTAACCCCAAGAAAGCTCCAGGAGCTGACGGTTTCACAGCGGACATCTGCGCTCGTGCAGTAAATTGCAACCCGGCATTTTTCCTGGCCCTCCTAAATAAGTGTCTCGAACACCATTATTTCCCGAAAATCTGGAAAGAAGCAGTAGTCGTGGTGCTCAGGAAACCAGGAAAAGACTCGTATACTACCCCAAAGTCTTACAGGCCGATAGGGTTGTTGCCTGTGCTGGGGAAAGTCTACGAAAAAATGATAATGACTCGCCTCAAGTTCTATATTTTACCACGGATAAGTACTCGCCAATATGGCTTCATGCCCCAAAAAAGCACCGAAGACTCCCTATACCATCTGATGTGTCACATACAAGAGAAATTGAAACAAAAAAAGATCGTTACACTTGTATCTCTTGACATCGAAGGAGCCTTTGATAGTGCTTGGTGGCCTGTTATAAGGACACGATTGGCTGAGGAAAGGTGTCCAATCAACTTGAGAAGAGTCATTGACAGTTACCTGAGCGAGAGAGCGGTTCGACTGAGATACTGCGGGGAGGAATGCAGGAGGGAGACTAGCAAAGGCTGTGTGCAGGGATCGATAGGCGGGCCCATCCTCTGGAACGTTCTTTTGGACTCACTACTTAAAAAACTCGACGAAATGGGAGTATATTATCATGCTTTCGCGGATGACATCGCGCTGATTTTTGATGGTGACACAGCATTGGCAATAGAACGCCTCGCCAATGCAGCTCTTGACCACGTGCGGGCGTGGGGCGTCCAAAACCGCCTTAAATTCGCGCCGCACAAAACCTGTGCAATGGTGATTATGCGAAGATTAAAGTATGACGAACCACGTCTGAGTATGGGAGGCACTGAAATTAAAATGTCGAGTGACATCAAAATGTTAGGGCTAATAATAGATAGCAAACTGACATTCGAGAAGCACGTGACAGTTGTCTGCAAAAAAGCTGTCAATATATACAGACAATTGTCAAAGGCGGCTCGCGTCAGCTGGGGCTTGCATCCGGAGGTGATCCAAATGATTTATAACGCTGCAGTCGAACCAATAATATTATACGCCGCCAGTGCGTGGTCGCCAGCCGTAAATAAACTGGGGATTCGAAAACGACTTGAATCGGTCCAAAGAGGATTCGCCCAAAAATTGTGCAAAGCGTACCGCACTGTCTCACTAAACTCGGCTTTGGTTCTTTCCGGAGTACTTCCCCTCGACCTTCGAATAAAGGAAGCAGCCGCACTTTATGAGGCCAAGAGGGGGTTTCCTCGCCCAGAACTTGGAGGTAGAGAGATAGAGCGGATGGCGCCGATTACTAAGTTTCCCCATCCATCGACCATGTCAACCATACTCTTCGAAAGTTTGACAGATCAGGAGCAGTATGCCGCCTCAAAGCACGAAATAAAAATTTTCACCGATGGCAGCAAAATCGAGGGGAAAGTAGGAGCGGCCTTCTCATTATGGGAAGGCAATATTGAAAAAAATAAAATAAAATTGGCGCTGCCTACGTATTGCTCTGTCTACCAGGCGGAACTCCTAGCACTGTACAGAGCGGTAAATCATGCTCTCGGTCATAAGGGCAAAGACTTTGGGATCTATAGCGACTCCATGTCAGCTCTCCAAACAGTCTCGAATCTCGGATCGACTCACCCCTTGGCCGTGAAAACAAGAAACACCATAAGGACAATGAAAATCCAATGCAAGAGTGTTTCCTTGTATTGGATAAAGGCGCATGTGGGGTTGGAGGGAAATGAGCGAGCCGACGAGCTGGCAAGGGAGGCCGCCCTTCGCTCAAAGAAGAAGCCGGACTATGACCGATGCCCGATCTCCTATATTAAACGAACCATTCGTTTGGAAACGCTTCGAATATGGGATGAAAGGTACAGGCTAGGAGAAACAGCAGCAGTAACGAAATTATTCTTCCCTTCGGTAGCTGAGGCCTACAAAATTTTAAAGAAGATTAAAATAGACGGCCTGACCACGCAAATCATGACAGGGCATGGTGGGTTCTCTTCGTATCTGTACCGCTTTAAGTGCAAGGAGGATCCATCATGCGCCTGCGAACAAGGTGTAGAAGAAACCGTCCCACATATTTTACTTGACTGTCCGATGTCACAGAATAAAAGAAATGACTTGGAGCACGAAATAGATATGGACATAACGACAGAAAGTATGCAGCAAATTATGAAAGGCAAATACAGAGAACAGTTTTTAAAATATTGCACGGAAATTGTCAAAATTGTAATTAGCAGAAACAAAACTGAGTAAGCATAGAGCAAAATAACACATAAATATATATATAAATGCGAAGTAGTAATTGAAGTTTAAGCATTTAACACTAAATTTAAATATTTATTAATAATACAAATTG
>NC_061136.1:310000-565585 GCF_905220365.1 Vanessa cardui
CCATGCCGCTGAACTGAATTTGATAAAATCCGGTATGTAACAAACTTGATTTCCAAGAAAAAATTTAATCTACTTTTTGCCTAAAGTAAAAGTAAAAGTAAAGTAACAGCCTGTAAATTTTCCACTGCTGGGATAAAGCCTCCTCTTCCATTAAGGAGGTTTGGAATATATTCCACCACGCTGTTCCAATGCGGGTTGGTGGAATGCACATGTGGCAGAATTTTGATGAAATTAGACACATGTAGGTTTCCTCGTGATGTTTTCCTTTACCACCGAGCACAAAATGATTTATAAGCACAAATTAAGCATATATATATAGTGGTGTTTGCCTGGGTTTGAATCCGCGATCATCGATAACATGCACGCGTTCTAACCACTAGGCCATCTTAGCTCAGTTTTTTTGCCCAACGCATGAAAATCAACAACCTAAAATGCGATGGTATATTTAGCTTTGAATAATATTAATTTTAAAAAATGAAAACAATTACTATCATAAGTTCTTAGGCGTTAGATGGTTCTTACTTTTCTATTTGAGCTTTCATAAATAATTTGATATCAGATAAAAATAGTTTTGCCAATAAGAACAATATGTCACAGTTTTGTTCAAGTTAACGCTACAGAAACGATTTATCGAAGATGGGAGACGATGATAGGACATGAACTGAGGTTTGCTGCGAAAGGACTTCAGATAAAGATAAATTATATAGAAAAGCGTATTAAATAAGAAGACAGATAAATATATTCATCTATATTAACTTCATAAATGTGAATGAAGAGTAACTTTCCTTTGTCTGTCTTTGTCGTTCTTTCACGACCAAATCGCTAAACAGAATTGGATGAAATTTGGTATCAGGCAAACTTGAACTCCATTTGAAAGGATATAGACTACTTTTTGCCTACCACATGACAATCAATAGCCTAAAACACGAGCGAAGTCGCGGGTCACTACTAGTAAAAAATAGGTTGTAATAAAATTCTTCAATGTTATATTATTTTAATATTTAATTTATTTAAATATTATTCGAAACAAGATACTTACTACTTAATAAGTAACAAAACATATCGTACAATTAAAACTGTCTCACTTGATTGATTCTCCATAAAGATAGCAACAATGTAAATAAGACTGTGAGAGAATGGGACCTACAAGGGTGTTCCCGCAAATGATTCTATCACTGATAACATCTTAAAAAGAAGAAAGAAGACAAGGGCTTAAATAATCACTTCCTGCGTGGACTATTATAATATTTGTCATTTCACAACACGTGACGGCGTATATCCACTGCCTCCGTAACAATGGCAAACGAGAGCCAATATATCTCTATCAGATGCCATTCGTTATTTATTCCACGAACGGACCCTGGCTGCGTTTTGATTTAACACAACTTAATTCTATTGTATTCCATTCGCTATCTATTCACTGCGCGTTGTCAGATGACATCGAGCAATCAAGTGATAACAATCGATTCGTGGTCGCCGTTGCCTTTCCAAATAAACCCCCGAAAATAAAAAACAATAACACTCCAACACTATCCATCGATGTATTTGTTCTATCATCGAATATGTAAACAGAAACTGAAACGGTAATGGTTGTGGATGAAATTGATCGCGATCGTAATTATAAGCTCGTGGTAGAAGGAACGCGAGTTTGGATGCGGGTGTATACAAGTTATCTTGGAACATAAATTTATTTACAATTGCCCGATCAAAGATAAGCCAGTCTCGTTAGTGAACGACAATTTGTCGCGTTGATCTGTTGGTGCTTTTAAATTGGTGCCTTATGTCTCTGATCTGGTTGAATAGACTTTTACTAGCTCAAATTGAACCGATACAACTATGTACTCTGTGATAGCGTAATCTGTAATGTCGTTAAAGCCATTTATTCCTGATCCGTCTTGTCGCTGTCGGCTTGTCTGGCGATACGTCTTATTGCTTGTCACTTTTCAATTAAAACTTTAATGGATTCATTTATAAATTTTTGTTTTTAGTCATTTATATTATCTTTTTGTAATGTTCTAATATTTTATATGTTAATTGACATCAAGTTGATTTACTTCAGCGGTTCCTACTCAATAATATACAGCTTTACTTGATGGTCGGTTGGTACACGTCTGTCGGATTAGGTACCACCCTTTTATCAAATATTATTTCGGATACATTAAGTATTATTGTGTTCTGGTTTGGAGGGTTAGTGAGCCAGTGTAATTGCAGATAAAAGAGTCAGATTCTAAAATCGGTGGCACATTGGTTAAAATAAACAAACTTATAAATTTTTTTGAATGAGTCATATAAACAACAAAAGTACTCCAGAAGACTATTCTGTATATAAATATTTTCCACGATGTTTGGCTGCATAACCAATCAAGATATGCATTATGATGAGATTTTAGCATCGTAATTTAATCAAATTAAATATAAATAACTGTAATATTTTCCAAATTAGAACTCCCGACCTTAATCTAAAATCTACATCGATATTAAATAATACTATCTTAGATATTACTTATATTTATTTGAACTACCAAGAAAAGTCTGCCCATTTGACAATCTTCAATTTTCAACTTACAAGACTACGAAACATAAAACGAGATTAAGAAATATAATATCAGGCAAATATTGTGAAATAGTGTCTGATGTTTTATTATTTAAATATTAAAATAATTTCGTAAAGACTAAACTCATTTCAGAACACGATCGTGAAACCTCAGGATGTTATATACGATATTGACTGTAATAATTAATTTATTATAACGCTTAAAGCTAATTATCGTGTGAAGTACAGAATAACAACTACTGAACATAAATTAATAGAATAATATTTAGTATTAGCATTATTCGAATGATAATAATATAGTAGTAAAAGCCTGTAAATTTCCCACTGCTGGGTTAAGTCCTCCTCTCCCTTTGAGGAGAAGATTAGGGGCGGATTCCACCACGCTGTTCCAATGCGGGTTGGTGGATTCATATGTAATGATTTTCGTTGAAATTATACACAAACAGGTTTCCTCGTGATGTCTTCCTTTACCGACGAGCTCAAGATTCAATATAAACAAAAAATAAGTACAAAATAATTCAATGGTGCTTGCCTGGGTTTGAACCCGCAATAATCGAGTTCGAAGTACTGGGACTTCTCGGCTCAATAATTATAGTTTTATTATTATTTAAATATAGAACGGGTTTGCGTTTACTTTCGAATATGTATCCCGCCGCAGTAAGATAAAAATGTGAATGGTATTTGTTGCTGAAAAGGGGAATTTTAAAATGTACACCGAAATATAAAGCTACGTTATTTCGTCGTGCAATTGAGCAATCTGAATGTGTGCCAAATCATGCTAAACTTTAGCGCAGACTAGTTGTATTAACAGTCTAGGTATTTAACGTAGGGCTGACACTTTATATTTTTTTAGTAGAATAGATACTTTATAAAATATCTTAACAAGAGTACCTATACTAGATTACAACACACATCTTTCATATATGTTCATTTCTTTGTTTCTTCACCAAAAGTGGTCACCACTACATAAAATTGACCGTAATAAATAATTACTATTTCTACCTTGAGATTTAAGATGTTACGTCCTTTGTGTTTGTAGTGCCGCATCGCTAAACTTTACAAAAATAACAAACAAAATACAACAATACTAGTTGTGTTATTTAACAGTGGAATATCATAGTTGGTGCTATGGGCTAACACAAAACCTAAAACCAAAAAGCCCGGCTTCGTACGAGTGCAATACTGATGCTAAATATACTAAAGACATTTTCTTGTTTGTTTACTATATTGTCCAGGTGTTCAAAATTGTCCTCTCGAATCACA
Source organism: Vanessa cardui (assembly GCF_905220365.1). Taxonomy (NCBI): domain Eukaryota; kingdom Metazoa; phylum Arthropoda; class Insecta; order Lepidoptera; family Nymphalidae; genus Vanessa; species Vanessa cardui. The sequence goes on from NC_061136.1 coordinate 313,818, forward strand.
CTATCTTTTAAAAAAAACACTTCAAAATCCGTTGCGTAATTTTACAAATCTAAGTACACATAGGGACAGACAACGTTAAGCGACTTTGTTTGATACTTTGTAATGATATATACATATATGAAATGATACATATATATGAAAATTCAAATCCTTATTATCTTGAGATTTCTAAAGATACCTTATCCAAAGATCAAATTAAGTGTTAAGAATAATAAATAATAGTAACAGCCTGTAAATTTCCCACAGCTGGGTTACCACATCTGTATCCAAACAAACCTTCTCTCCCTGTGAGGAGAAGGTGAGAAAGGGGTTGACGCTGTGTTTGATAGGAGAAATTTTAAAAAAATTTCGCGGGTAAAACCGCTGAATCATCTAGTTTAAAATAAACATTTTTTTAGGTATGATACAGATACGATACAGGGAGTCGAGATGGCCCAGTGGTTAAAACGCGTGCATCTTAACCGATGATTGCGGGTTCAAACCCAGGCAAGCACCGCTGATTCATGTGCTTAATTTGTCTTTATAATTCATCTCGTGCTCAGCGGTGAAGGAAAACATCGTGAGGAAACCTGCATGTGACAGATTTTAAAGAAATTCTGCCACCTGTGTATTCCACCAACCCGCATTGGAACAGCGTGGTGGAATATGTTCCAAACCTTCTCCTCAAAGGGATAGGAGGCCTTTCGCCCAGCAGTGGGAATTTACAGGCTGTTGTTGTTGTTGTTGTTGTATACAGATACGATACGATGTAAAATAAAAAAGTTAAATATACATTGGCAGCCCTATACTGCTCCCTATGTTTCGACTCTATATGGAAGGGTAGTTTGGCACGCACGCATCGCGGCCGTGTGTCACACCGCGGCGTTTGCCCACCGGCGCTGTCTTTATTTATGATTCGAACCACAGATAGCAGGTTTACTGCCGGTGTTACGCCAGCCCTTTTTCGATTACTTGTTTTGTTACATTTATTTTTATTTCAGATTTATCGATCTGTATAAAAGTTAACTTGAATTTTAGTTTTAAAAAAGGTAATATGTATGTACCTTTTTTATTTAAATAATTGGGTAGATAATGATTCAAACAAATCGAGACAAATAATGACTCTTCGTGTAGTCTGTGAAACTTTCGATCCAAAAACAAGTAAATGCTGAAACATCTTCATAGCGGCTTGCCTATCACTTGATGGCTGTAATTAAGGTTAAATCGCCTATAATTCAGAGCATACCCGGCGGCTTAATCCTCTGTTAGTATAGCGTAATTTCTGACACTATCAACCGGATCGCTCCTTAAACACCGTATCCTGGGATCCAACAATGCTGATGGGATCAATTTGTATTGCTTTCCGTCTAACCCTAACAAAGATTCGGACAAACGAATTATAACCTTAAGTACCGCACTTAGGGTTTAATTTTATGTGTACGCCGTTGTGTCGCCGTCTGAAGTCGCAATAAACCAGAAGATGGGGGTCTAAAAGCGACCAATTAATGAAGAACCCTGGCTACATCAATCTGCTCTCCTCGGTTGTCTAGATTCGTTAAGCGTTAGAGGGGTCGGGGAGTTAAGTTTAAAATGGTTTAACGTAGTTAAGCAGTAATTGTACGTAATTTGTGCGCATGAGATGCGGTGCGCAGTTTCGTTAGGATTGTGCGGAATTCATCGCGGCGGACTTTGTGGACATTACACGAATTGAGTTTGACTTCGGCTAAAGGTAGGAATACAACAAGTCTTGTTTAGTATTATACGTTAAATAATGTTTCAAGCTGATTTTGTTACACAATATTTGCGGAATCTGTTACCGTACTGTACTAAATGTTACAGTAACAGATTTATAGCCGCCTAGCGTAATTTATGTTACGCCAGGAAACTGATCTATTTTTTTACAATTTTACAACGTTACGTATTATTAAATTTGGTTTTATTAAATTAGTTTACCAAAAAGAATTCTTGAATTGCCTAACAGTTCGTACCATTTTTAAAATTGTAATAAATATATTGTAAAATATTCCGCAGACACCTTTGAACTGTCTAAAAATATAATCTTTAAATAAAAAGGTTTTATATGAAAAATATAAATAATTACTACACACCTACCGTCAGACGATCTCACTACATCATGTATCGCTAGCTGTAAATCATTTCACTTCAGTCGAAACTTACCTGAAAGAAAAAGAAGCTTATTAAAATTTGATTAATCACAATTGGTAAAGATGATTGTTAACTAATAATAGCGTTTTTAAACCTTCAGAGCTTAATTAGTGTTAATATTTCATTTTGTCTTATGTTTTATTGATGACACTTTAATTTGAACGTTATATGAATCATGTATGGTAGCAATTCGATTCACCTTTCACCGGTTGTTAGTACATTTTTCTTCCATTTCAACTGAACTGATATTCAGGATAGAAATAACAGATAGAAAGAATTTGATCAGTGATGTCATAATTTCCAATTAGGTGTATAAAAGTAAAAAGTAATAGATAATATGAATTATAAACACAATCAATCAATCAAAATATACTTTATGCAAGTGGGCTTTTACAAGCACTTTTGAATCGTCATTGTGAAGCTACCACCGGTTCGGAAAGTAGATTTTACCGAGATGAACCGGTAAGAAACTCAGTAGTTACTCTTTTTCAACATTTAAAAAAAATACAGTCATGTTAGTCAATAAAATTATTTAAATTAATATATCCTGCTTGGAAGTCAACAGGTATAACACAAATTAAGCACATATATACAATGGTGCTTGCCTGGATTTGAACCCGTAATCATCGGTTAAGATGCACGCGTTCTAGCCACTGGGCCATCTCAGTTCTCTTAGGTGTTTAATTGTATAAGAATTGTACGCCTTGTATTTAAATAATCTAACGTAGTCGGGGTATAGGAAGGCTTTTTTTTAATTCAGAGTGAATATATCAAACTCAACTAGAACACTATGCTGTGGAGTTATTTCGTTACCTTAATAACTACTAAGCGACTGCCACGATTAAAACAATTGGATTTAAAAAGTTAACCTTCAATTAAACGAAGTGTATTCAAACTGTTCAAATAAAGTTATTCAAACTAAATAATTAAATTAACGATCGCAGTGAGGCGTTCGCCAAACTGTCCTTTGACAAAGTTCTATTAACGCCGGACTTTATCTTTTTGCTGTGACTTTTGCAAATTAAGCTCATTAAAGTGAATGAGCTCTTATCAACTTTCAGAATCGGTCCCTGGGCCGAAACGGATCTGCGATTTTTTAGTATGTTGTGTTTCGTACTCGTTACATATATTTGATTACAATTTCGTAAATATATCTGTGACATTCGTTTTTATTGTTTATTTCTGTTACCGTACAGACTAATTGCTTTTCAAATAGTTTCAGATTCCTAATAGAAGTATGATAATTATATTTTTATTCGATTATTAACTTCAGTTACAGGAAAAATGTCAAAAATATTTTCACACTATCCAAACTGGTGCTCTAACACAGGGAGTGTGGTGTGTGTAATACAGCTTAGGTGCACTCTCATGTCACATGTCATGACGTGTCAATCGGTAACGTCAATCAACAGCTATACTATTGAAAATATCCTTACTTTGACTACTCACAAGTTATTACAGGAAATCTTATATTATTTTTACTAGAAAATCGAATCATGTTCTTAGTTATTCGGTACTAGCAACCTTATTGTCAATTGTAAACTAAATAGCTTGTCATGATAGTTTCAATGACGTCACATAATTTTCATCGTTAAACATTTCTTAAGTACAATTTCAATGAAGTGATACAAAATTCGCAATTCGAATAAACCCGAAACTCGCAAACAACGCCTGCTTTTCGCCGCAACAATTTGAAAGAAATAATTTATTACGTGACCATCTGAACGGTTCAGCGATTTCATTCGAAATGAGGAAATTTAAGTAGATTTCGCGCCATTCACAAATCATTCGCCCCTCAGAATCTGAGGACTTTATGAAAGAAGGGCCGATAAAAACGCGATCGTTTGAGGTTCAACGCGAGATTTATAAAAACGTTTCAATAAATTTTATTATATGATTTAATGTTGCATAAGCGATTCGACTTTATGAGGTTAGCTTTATTTCATTCTGATATTTCCTTCGCTCACATTTTTTTCATTTAAAACGAAATTCTAAATTTAAAAATTCCTAGATTTATCAGATCTGTGATCATTCATCAATTATTCCAAAACAAATTAATATGTATCACTGTGTTCCACTTTAACGGTCGAGTGTGTCAGACGTAGTATCAGAGTGACAACCTATGGTTGACAGCGTATAAGCTTTTACATATTTATCATAGAATTACTAATTTCAGTCGTAATTTTTAAAAAAGATTTTGATATAGCATCGTATTAGATGCTTAGTATACAATCAAATTTTAGCTATTTATTAGTTGATTTACCATTTAAATGAAATTTAAAAAATAATAATATAATTTCTAAAATCAGTTGACGTGATATGGCACCATTATCTAACTTTCAAAATTTAATTACAAAATAAGTTAAGGTACTCTCCTTGGAATTGATTATTTTTACGAGTATATCCATTAATCAAGCAGTGCGTAGCGCGGTTAACAAACACAACGGCAAATAACCACATAAATTAACATCAACACAAATTGAAATAATTAAATTGTCATTATTTATATCGACGCGGTTTTAAATAATTTAATAATGCAGATATACCTGATTTATACCTACGCCACATTTTTCGCTTTATTATGTGCGTTTAATTAGTCTTCCATGTTAAACTATTTTTCATACGAAATAAGTTATCATTAATTCAATATTGTAATCATAAAAGTGTAACACTACAACAATATATTCACATAACAACTACAACAACAACAACAGCCTGTAAATTTCCCACTGTTTGAGGAACATATTTCACCACTGTTCCAATGCGGGTTGATGGAACACACATATGGCAGAATTTTTATGAAATTAGACAAATGCAAGTGTTTTCCTTCACCGCCAAGCACGAGATGAATTATAAACACAAATTAAGCACATGAATAACCAGGGGACATGCCTGGGTTTGAACCAGTAATCATCGATTAAGATGCACGCGTTCTAACCACTGTGCCATCATGACTCTTGGATTCACATAATTAGAATTTATATTTTCTTAAAGGAATAAGTGAGAATAAAATTATTTTTGTACGGAACCCGGGCCCAGAAATAAATAGCGTTGAATGTTCAACACAACAAAGCAGACAGTGAGATGGGTTTAGCATCTTACGAATGAAGACAAAAGGAGGGATTAATGCTATTTTTCTGTTTTAAAACGAATACATTTCACGAGAGCCTGATTACGATGCAAAAGTTCGCGGGTTCTTTGGACGATTATTCTAAAGATTCTATTCTATAAATTATTCTATGAATAGTACTGAATGCATTCAGAATTGTAAGTGTATAAAAGTTTTAATGGCCACAGGTCATTGACCTGTGTCACGACTTCATTCACTGAACTATAGAGATTTACTTTTAATCCGACTTTCAAAGACAAAGCAGTTTTTCATAACCTCAAAAACACTATTGTTATGTAGAGTTATCATGTATATTTTTTCGTGCTGAAACCAAGGGCTGACTGATATTGAAAAAATCCAATATATAATGATTTTTTCTACTTCTTATTCGTAATCATGTCCTTAAAAAATTTAAAGCCCATGTACAAATATATCTTTAAATAAGGCATATTACTCAATGCAAGATTAAATTAAAGATAAAAAGCGTGGACTATGTATTTATAGATTTCTAGGCAAAATACATAAAAAATAATTGTTACAAACTGTAATTAAAACGTTATAATACAATAACTCTAACAGATTTTTTTACTTACTTCTACTCAGTAGAATCAACTTTCCAAAACGGTGAAAGATTTAGGTTTAGTTCAATACTGTAACATTAAATAATATATTATATTTTATCACAATCGAATATTTAGAGATCATCACTTACGATCTTTCGGTAAAAAAATCACCACAAAAGAAAAAATTTCAAAAATGAAAAGCATATACAATCGACGATAATTTCGTTTTTCCTTTTTATAGTACCAAATTATTTTATGTGACTAACAGTAAAGTGAAGGAAAAAGTGTTACGACCCTGCAGGCGACTTCCTCTCTCTCTTTTTGTCTATCTCTTCCTATTAAATACGATTTCATAGGATTTTATTTAAACTAATTTCGTTATTTTTTATATCATTCGGTATTTGATTAACAATTTTATTTGTTTATATGTATTTTAAAACATTAATAATTTATTTAATTTTGTTTGTTATTTGATTCATAATTTATAACAAAAGCCATTTCGTTCCAAGCGGATGAACTAAGTTGCTTTCGGTACAACGGTACAATTCTCGTTATTTTCTTAATATCCTTATTATCTCATATATGATATTTATCTTTAGTCTTTTTTATATTAAAACCAAAAATTATTCGCTATTTTTTATCGCAAAAAGGCTTATATCGTGTTTACGGTGACAAGACATCTTGCTCACTGTTGTACGTATTCATCCCGCAATTTTATACAGTCATGATTTATACAGTAGCTCGTTTTATATATTCATCTGTCAATATATAGAAACGCTTAAGATATATTTTAGGCACGTTAATTATTCTTAAGTTGAGTTATTTTAATTAATGATCTACTGCTGTGGCAGGCATTGGCGATAAAACGCTTTATTGCGAGTAATATTAGTAGTTTTTCCTCCACGGAGCCAATGGCAACAGGAATACTTTCCTATTCATAAGATTATAAAAGATGTTTACGAGTTTCCACCGACGCCAACATAAAAGCGTCTTCACACAATATATGAATATCGGATATCTTCAAAGCACCCTCTTCACACACCATTGCCGAATTCAATGACCGACTTATGTGTTTATTCCTTTAGAACTTTGTTCGAGGTATTTAATTTTTCAATAGAAATGTTTTTCGGTGTATATTTAAATGTTTCGTAAATGTATGATATGTATGTTCTTGTTTAAATATTCGTTTTTTAGTTTAAATGTATGGCTTTGTGAAAGCAGGAAACTGTTGACTGATCATCGTTTTTTATTGTATTTGAAAATTTAAATTGTGAAACAAGAGATAGCCATGAAGATATTTTCGACGCATACATTGCTGTTATATATATAAAGGTATTTAGTCCACGTTATTGTAATAAAGAAAACATACAACTAACATAGATTGTCCATCTAATCTCTGTTCCTTTTCCTAAGGGTTTTGCTAAGGGACAATTTCAGTAAAATCTAACATAGTACATCACTTTACATTTCTAGACGTACAGAAACTCAAAATAACTCCTTGAATTAAAAATTCAGTCAAACAAAGAGTTTGACTTAATTTTTCTGCTTTATTTGACTAAATATTTTTTTTGCATTCTATCAAACTAATTAATTGAACTTAAAGTAGTCTAATCATGAGCACCTCAGCCGGAAGACAAAAGCCTCCCTCAAGGATGCTATCCTCATTTAAGGGCGGTCCGCGATCACAAGATCGTCAGGCCACCTTGTAGTCAATATTTAACAATCTTCAGTCCACCTGGCCACGCTCTGGGTGTACAATTGGGTGTAAACGGGTACTTACATTTTTGAACTAAAATTTTATATTTAAGTTTGTTTCAAAGGGATCACTATAATGATACGTTGTAAATATATTGTCTGCTATGATAATGTGACTCGTTTATGTGCAATAAGACATAAAAACACAAAGTAACGAATATCATAATAAACAAGTTATTTTATTCGTATGAAGTAGAATTTCTAGAATATTCTACCTTAGTGTCGAAATAGTATTGTTTCGAGGCGAGATCAAATCTATTATAATATTTAATCATAATTATAATGAAGTTTTGTTCCAACTGTGACAAAGTAATATTTCATAGAAACAAAATGAAGTAACTCGAAAGTAATAGAGTTGATATTTTACGTTGACTCCGACAGATACAAATCGTTACAAATTAAATAAATGCTAGTAATTGACTCTTATCGCAACGCTAATAAGGGTTATAATCGAGTGGCCAGGACAAAATCTCCGGTAAGTCATTACCACATTAATAGTTGTTCATTACGCGACAGTGCCGGGATAACTTCATTATTGTTTATGTTAGTGAGACACCATTTTAATTTACTTTTCGATGTTAAATGCAATCAGCATATTAAAGAGGTGCCGTTAAGTAAAGGCATATCATTTCATTTTTTAAGGGGCGGTTCTTGTTTGCTATATTAATTATTTATTAAGTACCATCAAATGTTTTTATTCGGTTGGGTTCTGGGTACCACTTACTCATTTTTCTAGCGATTTATAATGATATTTTTTATTGCAATGTTCCGATTTGAAGGGTAAGTAAAAGTGAGTAGGCAAAAAGGATTTGATGGATTATGATATATGGAATAAGTACTATTTTACTACTTTTAGCCTTCCTTAAATTTATCCAACTTCTAAAAAAGAAGACTATCGAAATGGTTGTTTTTTTATGTTTGTTAATTAAAAGTTGGTTGGTGAACCGATTTTTTGGGTGGTTTTACTTTCTGTATTTTATTCATATTGTAAGACAACGTTGGTTTCATAAACAAATAATTTGACGTGCGTTATTTCTTGACTGCTTCTTGAAATAAGTACCTATTCAATTTCAATTATATTTCTTTTATAGATACAAATACGTATGAACCCACCATAGTGAGCTGTCTCATTTACTGCTAATGAATGAACTATATTAAATAAAAGAATATTATTAATAAATTTAAGTTTATATATATGTGTTTGATAATGTTTAGTACATTATCAAACACAACAAGATCTTCATTTAAGACAATTTTATATTATCTCAGAGCGAACTCAAAAGCTTCGACAGAGCTGTCATTTTAGTATGTACAGTTAATCAGACACACTGACAATATTTTCATCATGTTATTTTGAGGCGCTTGTCTACATTTAATGTCATCTAGTAAACTGTGGATGTCTATTATTGTAGAGACTCGTGCTATGACAGTAAACAGCATGCTTCCTCTTTGTCACCAGTCTCTGGTAGATTCACTTAATTGTAAACCGACGATTCTGAAGTGTAAAAGCCTACTTGAATAAAGTTTATTTTGATTTGATTTGATTTGAAATATTAATATACTTCTTTTGTTTCAATCAATTTCATTAACAAAACTTAACACGTAATGTTTTAATTGATTTAAAACAATGAATTGTTCTGATAGTTATTTATACATAAATGGTCTTAAACGTTTTATTACATTTATAGATGCAGATAAAATGTCGTAGTAGTTTAATATAAATTGTATGTGACTGCGATAAATGGCCGATACAATTTTCGCTTTGGCTGAGCTTCTAATGCGAGTAATCAATCTTTTGCCGTGAATGTGGACGCTTAGATCTAAAATCACTGACTAACGTCTGAACCAGTTTATACAACTATATATAAGCTAAACTACGTCGCGATAAGTACTAAAAGTCGTGAAATATATTTTCTTATTTCTTCATTTATTTGAAAGTAAATGTTGAATTTTGATTTTAATATATTGTATGTAATGTAGTAGACTTGATACTGATACAAAGCATTCTACATAATTTGTTTAGTAACGATATAACATTAGAAACATCTAAAATTATAAGTGTTTCTTTATTATATTGTCTATTATATACAAAACCCTTCCTTTGGAATCACTTTATCTCTTAAAAATCAGAATTCATTGCGTAATTTAAAAGATAAGCTACATAAGCATACATAAGGACACGCAGCGGCTTTGTTTCACACTGTGTAATGATTTATAAAATTTTGAATTTCTAGTGGTGTTTTGGAATACGTGGTAAACGATCGAGAGGCTTATCTGGTGGAAAGTCATCAATGTACATCTGCCCAGACGATTTTTTTATTAAGGTAATATCGGGCTTTTTTTTTGGTCACATTTTATTGGTCAATAACATGACAAAATATCTATTAAAGATGGCAATCTGGCATTGAAACGATTTTTGTAGCTACGATCTGATAGCAATTTTATTCCAGACTAAAAATCTACTTGAGTAAATTATAAAACTAAGTTAGTATTTATAATTAGTTAATATATATTTTTTTATTATGGTTGTTTTTTTTTTATTTTTTATATACTTTTTATTCTTTTTATTGTGCCTCGTTTCCTAATAAACGTTTCTTTAATTTCTTTCTTCTTTTCAAATTCCTCTACAAAAATTTAATGTTTATATAATTCATTGAATCCTCATAGCAGACATAGAAAAATGTAACAAAACTGGATATTAAAAATGAATTAATAATTTCCTTCGTAAGTAATTAAGAATATTAAATGAAAAAGAAACGGAGCCTTAACGTTTTAATAATGATATTTCAAAAAGCATCGAAATAGAAGTAATGAAATCAAAATGATTACGTTTCGAGATCCCATCTATATTATGGCATGTGTTTCAAACTTGTATCTATAAATATTATGTCACTTGCTTACGATTTATGGCGCCCTGGTAATTGGACTTGCATATTTAAGGAGAAAGCTATAAACTTATATGCTGACTTCATTTTACGAGATTTGTATAGTACGACACAACTTAGATGTCGCATCGGCAGAATTCGTAAAACCGATCACATCCGAATTAAGTACGCTATCCCAAATTATCAATATTTATTTCTCACGCGAATGATCTTTGCATAAACGTAATAACTTGTAATATCATATGACCTAATATATTCGTCAATTTGACGCGTCGATTTACAGGCACTTGTTTTCTCTGAGGCGTGAATCTATAGCGACGAATAGCGTCGAATGGCGCGATAGGGAGCTATTTCTATTGGTTGAGTAAATCGGCAGTAATCGGTTTTATTTTCATTCCATTGCATTTTCCGATGCTACATCTAATTTGTGTCTTACTATACGTGTATACTGTATATGAAATTCGTTAGTGTAGTGGTCAGTTTGTAAAGCTGTAAACATGGGATGAAACTGAGGATCTGGATTGAAATCCCGAGCCCAGTTAAAAATTATTTTTAAATAACTTGAATAATTTATAAATTGTATGTCCAGTATAACTATAGAAACAAGGAACATAACATTAAATTATGTAATGTTATGCTTAATTTGAAAAAAATATATTTGGCGTTAAAATATTTCATGAACGCGGAGAACTTTTCTAAAACATTATTATTAGTACCCGCCCCGCCTTTTCACGGGTGCTATGCTGATACTAAAAATACTACATAATTTGTTTATTAACGACATCAATTTGAAACGAATCACTCTATCTATCCCATCAAAATCCGTTGTGTAATTTTAAAGATCTAAGCATACATAGGGAGAGACAGTGGTGAGTAAGTCGCAAGTAGTGTAAAGAAGATCAGTAGTTTTACATTTAATCAAGCTTATTAATAGATGATTCAACAGCGCTTGTTTATTAAAGTACATTATAAATTGATTTTATTACAATTTGTTTATTAAAAATTATAGGTCCAATGTATTGTATATAATAATAATAATAATAATAAATCTTTATTCATTAAAAAGAGATTGAACAGAGTGGTTTATAGTTTTATAATTGATTTGTACAATTGTATCTTATTTCAATCAGTTGGGTGTAGTACTGTACTCCTCGCTAGGTTATAAAATAATCTGTATTAAGGAGTAACAGTCCCTTTCCCTTCTTTGGGTGTTTCATAAACATTTTGTACAACATGCAAACACATTTATAAAGTATAAAATTATACACGTTATAAAGATTTACAAAAAAAAATAAAACAAAAATAAAGAGAAAAATTAACAATATTATATGTTCTACAGTTATTTATTTAAGTGTTTGTGTGTGTGTTTGTGTGTGTGTGTGTGTGTGTGTGTGTGTGTGGGTGTGTGTGTGTGTGTCTAGGTCTTGGTGTGGATGCTTTTTCCTTTAATTATACTTGGTTAGGTATTTCTCAGTTTCGTTATAGGTCATGTGTGAAAGAAATGTACGTGCACTTTTCTTGCAATTATGGTAGGATAAGTCGTGTATTGGACAATCCTTATTGATCCTATTGTAAAGGGATGGCCCTAGGTAATGGAAAAACCTTTTACTAAAGGTAGTACGTGCTCGTGGAACTACACAGACCTTGTCTTTTCGCCGTATGTTTATTTTTTTGTAGGGGGTTTGGCGGTGCTGTAATAATTGTCTGCAGTATAAAATTCTGTCGTATATTAAGGACGTTCCATTCACTATACAATTGTGTAGTTGGGAAGGTGAGTGGACGGAAGGTAGCCACTTTTAGTATGGATTTATGCGCATTTTCCAGTGGCTTTAGGATAGTTTTTGCAGTCCCACCCCAGCATGTAATGCAATATGTAATAATAGATTGACACAGGGCAAAATAGACATTTCTTATAATGGCTTGAGTTGTAATAGTTCTTAAGGGGACTACATGAGCTAAATGCAAGTTTTAAAATGCCAAAAAGTATATAATCCAATGCAATAAACCAAATGAAAAAAATATATGTTAATCTTCAGGATAGATGCTAGTTATACATTGTGTTGAAAACATGATGTAATTAATTTGGTACGATAGAAAAAAATCGCAAAGTTACCTCTAAAAAAGTCTTTTTTTGTTTTTTAACTACACTTATATACCTTCAATAATTTTGGTCTTTTATCAGATTATTCTACAAACAATATACTAAAAATTTATTATCCTAATTATTTAGTAAAATCAATAGATTTTTTTTAAATCAGATTTTCTTATTTTCGACCAAAATGCGTAAGCATGTGTGCGTGAGCGCCTCGTACAGACACTGCCGGCCGAGGCCTTTTGCTATACAGACGTGTCGCTCTTTTCACCGCATCGTTGCGAATAAAATCTCGTAGATTTTATTTTTGTGTAATTTTAATTGTAAATTAATTGTCGAATATTATTCTTTTATGTAAATAAATATATTAAGTTAAAATAGTCTAGTTGTAGTTAGCCATTTATTTTTTTGTTAAGTTATTTTTTATAAAGTTTAATTTTGTAAACATGGGAAATAAAGTACAATCTGTGAAGAAAACTAAAAAACGTTCATATAAATTAAAAAGCCGAACATATGAAAGATAATATGAAAAGGTAAGAGTATTTAATTAGTAAACATATATATATATATATATATATATATATATATATATATATATATATATATATATATATTTTATAAATAATGATTATTGGAAACATTTTTTAAAAACAATGCAATTAGTTCGCATAGAATCAGATTTTTCGACAGATTTCTTACAGTCACCATGGAGTATTTGGTATTGACCAAACTTGGACTTGCTTGCATTTGCAAGCCCAAGAAGAATGTGCGGGTTCGATCCCCCGCACTCTGAACTAAAGTTTTATTATTTTTAAAGGACTATATTTAAATATATATATATATATATATATATATATATATATATATATTTATATATATATATATATATATATATATATATTTATATATATATATATATATATATATATATTTTAATTATTAAAATTTAATTCCTAACAACTATGCATTTATTTTTTCAGAATTAAGAAAATCGAAAAAAAATAACACTGAAGCTATTTCTATTACGTTAGAGTTTAATTTTATCAATTTTGTTTATAATAGGAAATATAGTTATGTATGGATGAAATTTAATAATAAAAAAAATAAATAAATACAAATTAGCACATCACATGAATATTTAGTGGTGCTTGCCTGGGTTTGAACCCGCAATAAGATGCGCGCGTTCTACCCACTGGGCCATCTTGAAATATGTAATTGTTGTGAACCAAAGAACTAAAATATTTAGAAGTGTCATATACGTAATTAAATATTTTTTAAAGATTGGAAATAGTATCAATTGAAAAATTTTAGCTCGTAGCTTGAGTGTTGCAATATTGATTGCAAGTATCCAAGATATTTTAATAACGAACGACGACGAACGAATAATTAAAAAAAATATTTTAATAAAAAAATTGAAACGAAATTTATTTGTTTTTTTGTTAAACCAAAAATAAATAAAAATATTTGAATTTAATTGAATCAGTTTTATTTCAAATATCAGTCAAAAACAATACAAATAATTCTAATATCCAAACTATTTTTATGAGATTTATGACTAAACCCACTGTGATTGACCGAGTTAACCAATAATTCTACTAAACCGACTTGACGATATTATTTTTATAGTAACTTTTTGATGCTGACTTTTTTAACTTAATTTTTTTTCTTTGTGTACCGATATTAGTAAAACGAACAAACTCTACGCTTTTTGTCAGTGTACAAATTATGAACAGTTCCAATTTTATTTAATAGATCGCTTAACAAACTTACAAAATTTAAAAGTAGGTACGATTTAATATTTAGTATTACAACTAATTGAATTGATACAGTAAAAATTAAAGAAAAAAATGTTTAAATTAACTATTTTTTGTACATAAAATAATAATAATTTAAGTTTAATTAATTCAGTTTAATTTTATCATAATTTTTTAAATGACACAAAGAAATTAAAATAATTCTGTTGTCCTGTCTATTTTTATGAAATCTATGATTGATAGAATTGATAGAATTGACTTCGCTTCGCTTTCGCTCGGCGCGGCGCGCGGCGGTTCGGCGCCATCTGTTGGAATATTCAGGCGTAACCTCGCCGCCTCGCTAAGCGTAGTGCGCGCGGGGACATGCCGTTTTTGTCGTTAGTGTAAGTGTGTGCGCGTGATTCTCAAGGGCAATTAGCTCCTGTAGTCCCCTTAAGGTTTTAAATATATATATTAGTTTCCGAACTCTACTTGTAGTAAGGTTTATATGTTCCTTGAAATTGAGATTTTTATCTATGATTATACCGAGATACTTTGTACAATCCACTAATGTTATATAATATATATTGGCGTAGTATTTCTCACACAGGGACACGTACCGAGTCGTGGGTATAACCTCATTGTTTAACGCGAGCGTGTGCACATACGAAATGTAGTGGTCAAAGATTAAACATGTCATGCGCAAAGCCATTTATGTTGAACTAAGGCGGTGTCAGATCCAACATTAATCATGCGACGAGTAGGCGTGCGGGGTTTTTATTATCGCCGTGTCCCGGGTACGGGATGCGAAGGGTTTTGATGCGGTTAGGGCTGTGACTTCCGGGATTATAATTTTATGGTCTTCTCTTAATTTCTTTTTTATTTTTGTAAATTGTTAATTTTTCTCTCTATTTTGTGTTTGTTTTTATGAGTTTTATTTTTAAATGGTAAAAAAAATGGTTGATTCTTTACAAATAGTAAGATCTATGAGGATTATTGTTCAAATATTATTATGGTGTTCCTTCGTGACTTGCAGCTCCTGTTCAATGACTATCTATTACAACCATATTTGAACAGCACTACATCAATCGTTCGATCTTTATAACTATCAGATAGGATGTTTTATCTGAGACAAATTTACATTTTCTTGTTAGATTTAATCGTAGTATATTATTATTGCTTTAAATTATCATACCATACCAGACTGTTATATTATTATATTTACAAATCAAATCAAATCAAATCAATTTTATTCAAGTAAACTTCACAATGAAGCGTTTTTGAATCGTCAATAATCAAATACTACAAGATACATAACATAGAGAAACAGTGGCAATATTGTTGTAAATGTATGTACTTATGTATGTCTGTATTTTTAAAAATAGTTGAAAAAGAGTAACTACTGAGTTTCGTGTCGGTTTTTTTCGCTAGAATCCACTTTCCGAACCAGTGGTAGCACTTAAAATAAATTGTTAAATGACGATTCAAAGGCTTGTAACAGCCTACTTGAATAAAGTATATTTTGATTTTTGTAATCAATCATATATCATAACGTAAGTAGGCGATACAAAGCTAAGCTAAGCCAGCAGTTCAAAATAATGAAGAAATGTGCAAAGCCAGCCCTAAGCCCGAAGGTCCCTCGAGTCCTCCGCAGATCGCTTGCGGGAATCGCTTGATTTACTGAAAATGAACACGCGTACGAGATTTTGTATAAACTTCGCGATTACGATCCTCCTCTTTGTTATTTATATCATTATTATATCCTTATTTGCAATTTTCAAATTTGGATTATCTGAACATATTATTACTCACAAATATACATTCTAGTTCTATCAAAAACTAAAAGAGAAGGGTTTTTGTCTCACTGTATTTAAGATAAGTTTCTAATAAATCAAGCTGTTTACTATGAGATCAAATTAGATCAGTTTAATAGTACGAAATTTGAGTATTATCCGACTTAGATACATACACCAAACAAAAAAAACATAGTAAAGAAAGTAGCATGTGTCTAAATTCATAGAAATTCTGACACACGTGTATTCTACTAACCCACATTGGAACAGCGAGATGGAATATGTTTCAAACCTTTTCCTCAAAGGGAGAGGCCTTAGCCCATCAGTGGAACATTTACAGACTGTTGTTGTTGTTGTTGTTGTTGTTCGTATATACATACAGCAAAGTTCCATTTCATATTTCATTCTATTCAGTACATAGTCGTACTGATGTTACTTGAAAACGATACTATGAAAATATATAAAATATTAGGTAATATAAAGAGTAATATTGTTTAAAGCGAAACTAATTTGCCCGATTCGTGTCGGCGTTTGAAACGTCCGATCGCTCGGTAAGATTGTGTACGAACACCGATTTTGCAAATACTACATTAATTTGAATAAAATTATTTCGATGCGATTTGTCGATTTTATATTCCAGATTAATTTAATGATTTGCGGTCTTTTAAATGAAGCTGTAATGCTAAGTAGGTTTTGCATATTATTAAGTCAAAATTTCTTCAAAAATTTTCAAAGTTTTCCAACAATGTTTGGCACCAAAAGAAGTTTTAAGTGAAAACAGCAAAACCAAAATCGTTTGTATAGTTGAAAGTTACTATTAATACTTATTTTATATTTGAAACTATATTACCCTACCTTAACTATAATACAAACCCTTTTTATATACAGGAGATGTAAGTATCTGGTATTAATATAATTATACATATTCGTATGTATGAGTGATGAAAGACATAATTCAAATTAAAAGAGATTTTTGTAATTACCAAAGAGAAGATACAAAACTTTTATTTGATGGATTATTTGATTAGTATAATGTATAAATTAAGTATACTGAATGTTTTGCCATCTGTATTGAAAGGCAAAGTTACAGTACGCAGTTGAAAGATTCGTACAGAATTACCACATTAATTTAAAAAGTTCACTAAACGATTTAGCCAACATTTTTTTGAATCTGATTGAGGGTTGCATTTAGGTGCACGAATCAGGTCACGAGCAATCAGTCCGCGGGACGAGTGTTGCCCACTAGACTGCACTAGAACAAAACCACTCTTGAGCAAATAATTCGCAAAACTACCGTCAATTATCAAATTAGTCGCCAGCAATTCTACCTAGATATTAGACAGGAAATATGGCAATTAGCTAGAGCACAACTCACAGACGATCTAATCCGACGGGACGTAATTTAGCTGGCATTTGATGTCAATTAACGCAATCACGTTGATTAGTACTAATTACCTATACTTGACCTTAGAACACTGATTAATGGAATTGACATTGGCTTGAATCTGTAATACCCGCACACTACACAAGCTTTCCTTGCCTTATAAATATTCTGTATGATTGGAAAGCACACATTTTGCATAAACTTATATGAATTATTTTTATAGGTTACCTGGTAGAGGGGATTTGTGTAAGCACGCCTGGATAGGATCTATCAAATACTTTACCACAAAACAACAATTAATTGTTGTGGACCGATTAGAAGTGTGTGTGTGTGTGTGTGTGTGTGTGTGTGTGTGTGTGTGTGTATTCGAGAGAGAGAGACAGTAAAATCACCAGTACTAGGGGCATAAAATATTAGTTCCAAACGAGTTTTATACAACGCTAAGGTTTATGAGCGGTGACAAAGCATCACCAGGTGAGACATTTTTTCCTGAGGTCTTCATTCATCAGACTAAAAATAAATCAATTACTGATGTACAATATCGAACATTAAATATAAATAAATAATACGTTAAGAATTTAGCTATTTGTAGTCATTTCGCAAATGAGAAGGATTTTAGGTGACCATAACTGCGCTGACACTTTCATCAATTGGAAAGTAGCAATTACTTTTAACAGTGATTGTAGATAATCAACGGATACTTCAGTGTTCCAGAAAGTTCAATATCAATTGTAGGTTACCATGCGTATAATTATTTAGTCTATAAAAAAGCCTATGAGTAAGCACTGTATTTTTATCATCATCACGTTCTGGACCTAAAAACTTGGCGTATAATAAATCTCAATTTTTTGTTTGATCTTAAATTTGAACCTAATTCTGCTGGATTTTGGCTAATGATCTAGTTAAGATCATGAGGTAAAAGGTCAATAACAGCAGATAATCAAAACGGAATATTAAGATGTGTCATATCTAAATGTTCTGTTATCTGAGGTATAGAACACAATGTTCATGGACTTCCAATATTTATAGCCCGATCACAGTAACAGTTACAATCTCCTATATAATTACGAGTATTTGAACAGGACCTTCGGTAGTAATGCTTTGTGCAATTACGATAACCATCTCTACAAGATAGTCAACATCCCGAGATACTTCGTACAGTCGTGTTCCGATAAGTGTCAGTGGAAATATTTTGTGAAATGCTTTAAAAAGTCTACAAAAGTTACCTAATGTTTAAGCAGAGAATACAATAGTCAATGAATGCATCCTCAAGATATTAATTATTATTGCTCACCAAAAAAAAAATTATACAATATTAAAATTGTACGTCTCTTTTGCTTAGATTTGATTCAATTGTATTTATTTATTTTCTGGGTATGGTTTAAAAAAAGAATCTCAAATTTATTCACCAATAAGTCATAAGTATGTAAAAAAAATGGTTTAATTTGGACTAATGACATCAATGGAAAGTATAAGACGACAGACGATGACGCAGGCTGCAGATAAATTAGGAAAAGGTTAAAGGTAATTAAATATCACTAGCTACGCCTCTTATAACCGCTGTGATATTTCGGTTTATGATTCTATTTCCTTTTTATAAATAACAAACAGTTGCAAGAAGGTAAACCGAAACGGGGAAACCCTTGAGACGATACTTCTGTTCGGATTAAATTGCCGAAGTAGATTTCGTGCGATACTTTAATGTGGGTTCAAAGAGCTGTATTGCAATACTTTACAAAATACGGTTAGAAAAAGTTTATTTTATTTATTACATTCTATCCTTAGACAAGATAAAGAACTATTTATACGATGAAATTGGATTAAAAATATGGTTCGTCTAAGACTAAAATAAAAAAGGTACAGAATTAATTAGAAATTTTGTAGTATTTTGTATAATGATTATATATAATTGTATTAATTTATTATTCACGGTAACATTTTGAACCCTTTTCTTTATAATAATCAACCAATAATAGCTCAATGTCTTTTGGTTGTTAACATTATTTATTAGGCAAATAATTTGATTTCTTCTTTTATGTTTTTGAAGTGCTCGTTAGATGATATAGCTAAGGTAAAAATATCTTAGCGAGATTTTGATACATGAAAGAGTTATTACATTATTAAGAGCTGAGATGGCCCAGTGGTTAGAACGCGTGCATCTTAACCGATGATTGCGGGATGATAAACCCAGGCAAGCACCACCATATATACGTGCTTAATTTGTGTTATAATTTATCTCGTGCTCGGCGGTGAAGGAAAACATCGTGAGGAAACCTGCTGTGTCTAATTTCATCAAAATTCTGCCACATGTGCATTCCACCAACCCGCATTGGAACAGCGTGGTGGAATATGTTCCAAACCCTCTCTTTAATGGAAGAGGAGGCCTTATCTCAGCAGTGGGAAGTTTACAGGCTGTTACTTTACTTTACTTTTTACATTAAAAAAAGATAACTAATACTATATTTAATTTTGTTGTAATTTATGCGTATGTAATCTACATAAATAAATGAAACAAAGCGGTTAAGTACGGAACAAATTTCGACATTGTTCAGTCAAGAACTTGAACTCGAATTTATTATCAAACATCTAATCTGACAATCAAACCACTTCGTAAGACATGCTCTCAGATGTCGACCGATAGCTGACGAATGTAAGAATGAATGCTTCAATCGTGACGTCATTCATTAAGGCCGAGTACACATGATTATGACTGTATAATCTTTTATTCGCCAAAAATAATGATGTGTATTTTGTAGACCAATAATTGGCTTAATATTTAATCTTTAATCGGCTTAAGAATAAAGTAACCGATGACTTTGCATTTAATTTAAGCACTTCGGATGAAATTTTATAGACAAAATAAATTTTAATGATCATAAAAATACGTATTACTCAATAAAATCATATTTTAATTTCATTTTTTTCATTTCATTCCATTTTCACATCACATACATTACTCTGATCCCAATGTTAGTAGCTAAATTAGTTGTGTGATGGAAAATCAGAAGTAATGACGGTATCACAAACACCCAGACCAAAGACAATCTAGAAAATTGAAAAAGCTTTATCTTCATCGATTCGGCCGGTAATCGAACCCGGAACCTCGGAGTACCCTTGAAAACCGATGTACACACTACTCGATCATGGAGGTCGTTTATATAAACGAAACAAAAAAATAGAAAGAACTAGAGACTTTTTCGTTTCATTTTTATCGAATCTTTATAATATAATCATTTCATTGTATTTAATTTACTTGGGTGTGTTATATAATCGGCGGAAAAGAGTAAATATTGAATTACTTGTCGGGTCTTCTTGGCAGAATCTGTGTTCGAAACCACTGTATATATAATATAATTCATTTATAATAATGATAATGCGGCTTTACGTACGATATAATCAGGCTTGTTTTAATCCAGAGTCCCAGAGACTCATTGAATATGAGAGGCGCCCCTGTTATTTCGGATTGAAAACCAAAGCATTGTTTGACGAGTGACGCTTGTTTTTCCTAATTTGAGGCAGGTTATAATAGTAATTTAACTACAAGTCAAAGATTTAAAATGGTGGGTTAAAAACAAATCATCATAATCAGTTGTTAAAATTACCAACTTACTACAACAAATAACTTACTAGAAACATTGGTAAAGCATAAACAATCTTAAGTAAACATTACGGTATTCGTTTGTAGGTCTCAGTCGTGTAAATCACAGTTTATCAATTGTGAAAAATTGTCCCAAAAAAACGAAAATGTAGACTAAATAAGTAATCGACCCATAAAATAAAATATATAGACATTGCCTTAGGAACCTTGAAGGGTTATGGTCTCGTGTCAAATTATGTTCCATGAGTAATCAACAACAATGATAGAAATCACTGAGGCCAATCAATTAGGATATCCTATCGTAAAACGTGTTTGCTTTGCAATACATTTTTCTTCCTCATGCTACTTAATGCTTTATTTATTAAATGAACATATTTATTTTCAGCGTTATGTGTCAATTTAATCATATAAGATACTTAACACCTTAGTAATAATGTTATTGACAAATGTGATGAATTGAATAAAACAAAAGTTGAAATACATACGTATATAAGAATTTATTTGGAAAATTTATTCCGACCACATTCAGACAGTTCAATTGGCTTTTGACGAAGTAATTCATCGGCTAATAATGGCTCTTGTTAATGTTCTTTATAATATTTATACTGTTCTGTTTTAGCGAGGCTGAAGACAGTTGAGTACGACAAGAAAAATGGCAGTGATTTATTAAAATATATTTAAATGTATTTTTTTTTAAATTTATTTTATGGAATTGGTTGGCGAACGAGCATATGAGCCACCTGATGGTAAGTGGTCATCATCATCACCCATAGACAATGACGCTGTATGAAATATTAATGATTCCTTACATCGTCAATGCGCCACAAACCTTGGGAACTAAGATGCTATGTCCCTTGTACCTGTAGTTACACTGGCTCACTCACCCTTCAAACCGGAACACAACAACACTGCGTACTGTTGTTTAGCGGTAGAATATCTGATCAATGGGTGGTACCTACCCAGGCGGGCTTGCACCAAGCCCTACCACCAAGTGAGGTATGTTATAGTCTAACAGCGTTCTTATCTTCAATACTTCAGAAAAAGTATGTTAACAGTTAATAATAAACCAAGAAAAATATTTTCTCATAAAGGAAACATGTGACCCCTGTTATTAAGAGTGTGTAGGCAGCACGCAGGAGGCCTGGCGCTCAACGAGTTGCAACAGATGTAGCGCGTGTCATACAAGGGAGGGCAATACGAGGAGCCATATGAAACTGTACCGCACGTAAACATGGCCAGGCTTGCGGGTTGCTTTAATATCTTATCGCGACTCGTGATTACACGAGACTAGCTCGTGCCGCGGCTACGTCTGCGTTGAATTTTAATACTGCTTCTGTTCTTAATTCTTACAAACACTTTCGATTGGAACCGTTGGTAAAACTTGAAATGATGGAAAGCAGATGTGATATGTTTGCTTGATTTTATTATTATTTTATTACGTAGTATAAAAAACTGCATATATATATGCTTACCACTGTCTGTTCGTTCGCATGCTTTGATCTTTTAAATTACGCAACGGATTTTTAATGCAGATTTATTTGATAGATTGAGTAATTTGAGGAGAAGGTTTTTGTATACAATACGTGGACAACATAGAAAATAATTACTCGTAATATGAGAAGGTTTTAATATGATGTTGTATGTAAACATATTCTGTAGTATATTTAGTAGCAGCATCGCACTTGCGCAAAGCGGGGCCGGGTTAGTAATATTATAAAATTATAAATAGTTTACATATAATTGATCTCTAACGTCTCATAAAAAGCGATAACGATACGATAAAAACGATATTGCTTAATTAAATAGTGGGCGTTATTATGCGAGCCAAATGAAATGTTTGTTTATTTCGTATTGTTTCCTAATAATTTCAATAGTGATAAAATCATTTGTTATTTTTTGCTTATCTGCCAATAAATAAGTAACGAAAGACAAAGGCCTATTGATCAGCCCTATGAGGTTACAAGCGATAGCGAACCCCCGAGGGACGAGGATATATCGTTTCCCGCCCTCTTCGCAGATTCTTACCGGATTTAAAGATACTTCAGATATCAGCTCTTTTTACAAGATGTAGTAAAAGTGGATTTACGCTTTAAAAGCGGATTTTATTATATATTTATGAATGAATGTAAATTTGGAAATAAATACATTTACACTTACTTTTAGATTACCTAGGTCAAATAATACACTTGTTTAATAAACCAAAGCATCACACAAATCTTAAACGACCCAATTTCACAAATGTATGATGCCTATGATAAATACCAAAACAGTGTCGATCTAAATGTTACGTCTATTGCTTCCATGAAAAAGATCGTACTGGGAAACAAAAATAATGTCTGATTTGATACATCCTGTCTCATTTATATATTTATTGCATAGTTTTTTTATTTCCTTCTAATTAAGATTTAAATAACTTCCAAATTAAGTTAAAATGATGATTGTTTTCTTTTAGTTCACGCTGTGTTCTTTAAGTAATTATGACACTTAGAATATAATTTTTATTTGTTATATTATATTGTTATAATCAGTGTACACATTGTTGAAGAACAAATAAAATAAATAATAATAAATTATGAACAAATAATTGCAATGTTATGGCAGTATTGGTGGTGGTGTTTAATTTGACCATCAATAAGAAAGTGTAATTCTACGTTGAATAAAGTAATTTGAGTTTGAGTTTGTTAATAATTTAAGTCTTTTAATCATTAGGCATCATTAAGTTTTATATAAATACCATCTAGTCTATGTCTAAATTGTATTTTTAATATAAATAATATATAAAATATCGTATTTTGTTCATCAGACGCAATATTAATTTAGAGTCAAACCTCCTCATATGAATTTTTTTTAGTGTACATAGTATACTAGCTATACAAGTACATTTATACATATAAGTAATATTTATAAAAATATCTTGCAGGAGAAATTGATATTACCTCGATATAAAACACCTTTTATGGACGTATAAAACGGTCGTCGGTGTCACGCAAAGAAAAGTTCATAGGAAATCTAGTTGTAAACTGAAAACAATCCTCGATGTGAAACCGCTATTCACATACTGAGTTAGAAAGTTTGTCCAATTCACCATAAACTTGGAATCGTACGCAGTCGAGCTTTTGTACGACTTACCAACTTCACACAAAACCACAGAGTAAATAGGTTTTGTGTTAAGCACGTGACCAGAAACTATTGTTAGGTTACGTGACCACAACGCGCTGAGCGGTTGCTATGCTATTTATTGTATTTAATACCATTTTTCAAATATTATATCATTTAGTTTCTTGAGTTACTTATAGAAATAATCTGTAGCCAGTATATTATTACTAGTTGTCACCTGCGGTTTTGCTCGCTTTTTTAGTGGTGGATTTTCATGTGTTAGACAAAAAGTAGCCTATGTCCTTCCTTAGACGTCAAGCTTGCTTGACACTTAATTTTATCAAATTCGGTTCATAGCTTTGGTCGTGAAAGACCGACATACAAGAAGACAGGGATCTTTACATTTATAATATTAATAATATAGATGTGGCAAGTATCTTACTTGCCACAAGTAAGATACTTGCCACATCAGTACAGTACAGTATATAGTACAGTATACAGTGTACAGTACAGATAATTAGCATCTGCTAATTATCATATGTATGTATAGTAGTTGATATACTTAATGAATAATATGTTATTTTAAATATGTTAGGTTAAGGTTAAGGCTATGTTAGGTTAAAATCATAAATATTTCTCTTAATTTAATAAATCCCCTTAATTGAGTTGAAAAAACGATAAAAATCATTCACAAATAAAAACCCTTGTTTATATATACAAACTATATACCATGCCCTCCTGACCAATTCCAGTCAGCTTCACATCACACATTCCGATGAAACAGCGCTACGTCGAATCCGGACAGAGTTCGGAACAATCGGTTTAACGTGTTCTCCGATGTACGGAAACGTAAGCTCTGTCAACCATGAAACTCTGGGATGTTACTGAGAATTTTGTGGCAGAAAAAAAAAAAAGTTTTTTGTCCCGATCCATAGCTTCAGTCCAGAACTTCGCGGTCAACGACCTCATAAGCTAACTAGACGAATCAATTTTTCGACAAATTTAATATAACACTTATGACGAAAATAAATTGATTTCGGTATAAACTAGTCAAGCCAAATACATGGAAATCCATTTTTAAGTTTCAGTACTTTTTTATTTTTAGTTAAATTTACTGATATCATAAATGCGAAAGTTTGTATGGCTAAAGATTGTAACCTAATCTTACTAAAACGGCTGAACGAATCTGATTGGGTATAGGAGATAGATTAGACCCTGGAATAAATTACTTTTCTTTCCTAAATGTGTATTTAATACCTCCCTGTTCTCACGGGGACGAGACAGAGGGCGAAAAACGATATATTGTAAAGAGATAAATTATAATTTATATTTTATTATTTATTTGCGTTATCATTTATCATATTAGGTCACAAGATATTTACTCGAGCCGAGATGGCCCAGTGATTAGAATACGTGCTTCTTAACCGATGACTGCGGGTTGAACTCAGATCAAAGCTCCACTAAAATAAAATTAACCCACCAACCCACATTGCAGCAGCGTGTTGGAGTATGCTCCTCACCTTCACAAAGGGAGGAGAGGCCTTAGCCTAACAGCGAGAAAATTGCCGGCTATTACTATTGTTCTATATATTATTATATTTACTTACTTTATCACTTATAAAGTGTCTATTACAAAAATATTTCTTTCTCTTTCTGACATTCTAAAAAACAATGCTATTAGAAT
This sequence comes from Vanessa cardui, assembly GCF_905220365.1. NCBI lineage: Eukaryota > Metazoa > Arthropoda > Insecta > Lepidoptera > Nymphalidae > Vanessa > Vanessa cardui. The sequence goes on from NC_061136.1 coordinate 339,655, forward strand.
GCCAATTTGTTTGTTGAATTTATAAGCATTTTTGTTTGACTATGTTGTTCGCTTTCGTGCACTCAGTGCGGCGCCACACTCGCAACTGTCCAAGTGTCCATAACATTGTTCTCTTCATGTTACTTGCTTTTTCTCATTTAAGTTTCTTCGAAACAAGTGATTTCGTTCTATTACTTTGTACCGAGTACTGAGAGTGGAGTTTAGTATCTAGAGTTCTTCAAATACTTTAAACGTATTAGCGAAATAATTTTAAACATATAATTAATAAATAAAAAATTTAATAACGAAAAAATTGCCTTCAAACTATACATTATTTCTAAACAAATTACTATGCACTAAGAAGTAATAAAAATAATTGCGTTTTTAAAATATTTTTTAGATTTCTCCTAAGTAAAGTGAAATGAAAAATATTAGACAACTCAAAAGTCGATTCTACAATTATTATAATGTAGTAAGGCAACTATTGTTACTTTTGGAGCCGGTGTCAGCCACGGGCACGCGCCTCACCAATCAAGAGTAAGAAGCGATACGAGTCCTTCGATTGACACATTAGGTATACTGTCGTATAAAAGTAAATTTGTAAAAATGACATTTGTTAAATTATAAAAAAGTAGTCGAATTGATAACCTCCTTTTTTTGGAAGTCGGTTAAAATAGTGATTCCCAAAATAATCTCCTATAATACATGCTACATATCATCTTTATAAATGTACTGTTAATGAGGAAACAGGCTAAAGATGCCCATAATATAATAACTAATGAAGACTGTTCCATATTATAATATTAATTAATCGTTAAAATTCCGAAACCGAACGGAAAAACTAAGCAAAAAGAAGGAAATTAAAACATTATTAAAACAATTTCTGTACAATATCAGAACGTAAATTAATTAATTGTTAAAGAGAAATAATAAAGAATGATGGAAATATTCAGAAAAAAATGTTTTATTATATTTTGTACTTTATGATTCCGATACCCAATTTTCCTGAATCCCTAACAATGGATCCCAAAGCAACAATAGAATATCAGTATTTAATATAAACCGATATTCTAAAAGTAAAGTGAAAGAAATCCAATACTCATATTGCGGGCGCATTTTTGTACTAAATTCAATTACTTTCGCAAACGGCATGCTAAGAGTTTCGCTTAAGCTAAATTGTAAGGCCTACGACACGACTCCATTTGCAAATTAGACGCTTACCGACACTTGCCACCAATATATATACGATAATAGCCTTTATCACTTAGGTAATAGAAGTTAATACAAAAGCATCAGATGACATCTGTATTTTCGCACTCTCAATTGTATTAGCACGCTTATTTCAATTCGTAAGAGGTAATTAGGAAAGAGCATTGTCAGCGATTAGTAACGTAAGATATCATTGATCGTATCTTTAATCTCTTTACTTGAGATAAATTTTTCGTTCGTCGTTTGCCAAACGTCTAGACGCAATTGTTAAAGTAGATTGGGTTTAATTTATAAACGAAGATTCTAAGTGAAACGAGTAATGTGATATTGATTTTATCTTAAAGACATTGATAGAGGATGTAATTGAGTAAGACAAACTAACTCTGAGTCATATCCGAATCAAAAATTACCAAAATTTCAAATAAATATACTAGAAAACCTATATAAGAAGATGCAATATAAAACATAACAGTGTTTATTTTATTTTATGTTTTATAAATATTGAACAACATGACTTACATTACCCAATGTAAGTAGCTAAAGCACTTGTGTTATGGAAAATCAGAAAATAACGATTGCATCGCGAACACCCGGACTCAAGACGACAAAGAAAACTAATAAATTTTATACAACGACTAGGCCGGGAATCGAATCCTGTACCTTAAAGTGGCGTACCCATGAAAACCGGTCTACACACCACTCGACACCGGAGGTCGTCAGTGTTTAATGACTATGAAATTAAGATGGAATCTCCTGGGATATTTATTCAATTCAACGTAAAAATAATTATTAAAGTTGATTCACAAACGATATAAATCCATGAACATAAAGATGCAACAACAAATTAACTCCTCCTATTTAAAGTCAGTTCGAAATAGGAATATAAATTGGAAATAAATCGATCAAAATAAAGCGTAGAAAAAACTAAGAATGAATCAGAGTATACACAGTGATCTCTGACCCGCAGGACGCCAATCAATCAAGAAGATCCAACTAAATACTACATTCTGATCTTCAAGCTCACCGACGGACAAACTCAAATGAACTCTATTACACGAAACATAAAGTATACATTAGCATACATGTCTCATAAGCATATAGTTTTCACAATGATGTGATTAATGAAACAGATCGAGTGGTACATGGGAAAGTGTCTAATAGCTACATTGATGTATTAGGGGATTATAATGAAACAATGGAGATAAAAATGTTCATCTAACAGACTTAGACGTGATGAATGAAAATATTTGTTATGTTTGGAGATAATTGTAGTAATGTAGTAATAAAATATCAATTCAACGAATGAATATGCAATCATTAAAAATATTCTATACTTAATAGTATGTTGAAACAAAATAGATTAAAAATCTAATCTTCTATGAATCCTATTAAGAAATTTCAAATCCAAGTATGCGTTGAATTTGAATACAAGTTTTAACTAAAAGCTAGAGACATTTAGTGAAACAAGAGAATCTTAATCTCATAAGATTTTAAATTCATCAGGTTAGCAACGAACAGCTCAGTTCGAGATAAAACTGCTTATTAAACTACTTCAACTTCTCCTAACTTAAGAAACTTCTAAACTTCACTTAAATCACAAAATGTATAAATCTTAAATACAGCATCGGAGCTGTTTATAAATAAAATTACCCATTCTGTTTTTGATTTATATTATTTAAAGTATAATTTTACTGCAAATTAACTTGAACTTGTTTCCCAATTCAGCGCAACAAAATTGAAATTTATTGATTAGTGACAATTATGCGATAATGTTTTATTGGCGTCTCTTTGTTTATTGAGAGGTTGCACCAATATTTGTGTCAATTTCGAAACATAAATCTAGATTTATGAAGGTGATTACAAGGATATTGTCTTTAGAATAATGAGGAGATGCATAATGCGTAAATGAGATGAGTAAAAATGTTCGATGTTGTGAAACTCTTAGAGGACCACTTTCGAATGTATCCGGCCGTGGAATTTCTCTCTCTATATTATTTCTCCGATTACTTGATTTCTTTGATTTTCTATCGTAGTATTACGAAACCTTTCATTGCGTGAATGATCATATTATGACCGGAGTCAAACTACCGACCTTTAGATTTTAATTGGTCTGTCGAGATGATCCAGCGCTTGGAAAATGCTATTGTTTTCCAAAGGTTGAGTTCATAGAAGGTCATGCATCACTGGGATGATTACTTTGATATGTATAAATTGTATGTACAATTCATATCATATTCTATATTAATAAAACTGGCCGATTAAAATATTTGTACTCATTCTCTCCATTCTCGGAGGCTTTAGCCCAGAAGTGGGATATTCTCAGGATTTTGTTTTTCTTTAATTTTATTTCTTTATTATTTCCTTAGATTTACGTGTCGTAATTCTTGCTAACTTTATGAAAAATCCCTTATTAGGTTTGCTCGTGTAGGCGTTTATGTAAATATTGGATAAAGAAATAAGTTTCATGCACGAATACATAAAATTAACGAGGTAAATTGACAAAGTTGTGTACATTTTCGTGTGTAGGTAATTTTTCGTATATTCGTGTTTGAATTGGACTATATGAGATAATATTTGTGTTACATTTTCTCTGTTGGTGTTACTTAATGGGATTTTTTATTTTGCTAAATCGTATCATTCGTGTTCATATATTTTTATTAAAATGCGTACCTACTCTAAGCAAATGTAAGTATTTATTTTAGGTAACAAATTTTTGAGTTATATTATTGTTTTACTTCTAAGAAGTCTCCGAATGAAAAAAACAATTAAATGAATAGTAATGTACGTCAGTTTAATAGACAAATATATACCCATAGTTTTAATTGAGCTTTCAAACGTAAGTCAAAGAAACGTTAGATTAATAGCAATGAATAATATCTCCAGCTTCTTCATTCCGCTACATCCTTAAGATTTAACCGAGAGCCTGAACTAAGACCAAATGTTTATTCAGCCAGTGCAAAGCTAGAGGTTGCAGTCGAGGGACAATAAATTGTAAAGACAAGATTAAACTTGTCAGGTCCCCCATTTACTTAACGCAAATTTATGCAAATTCCACGCCTCCGCTCGACTCCCGCCAAATCTTGAAATGTTTTTGTTTCTCTAATAGTTCTTGAAACGGTTTATGAAAATATCAGTCATTTAGTTCAACTCTTGTTAGGAAAACATTTAGCAGTATTTTCAGCTTATTATATGGCGCGTATGTATCTTAATCAGTCATTGCGGGTTTTAATCCAGACAAGCACTCTTGAGTTTTGATATTCTTGAATGTTGATTAAAGTATATCAAAGTAATTTAACAAATAGATGACAAGAATATTATGCATGACGAGTTAAATAATACTATGCGTCATTTTGGTGGAGTTTTAGTGTTCATTTCCTCACACTTTTTCACTCGTAGTGAAAAAGTGTGAGAGAAATTACAATCAAATGAACACCAAAACTTCCCGTTCGAGGACAAAAGGTAATAGTTTGGCAATGGGACATAAACGGTCTATTTTCCTTTTTGTTTTGTCTAATTAAAACCGTTTAAAGTGTATAGAAAAAGATGCGTATAAAATCGCTAAATATTTTGCCAGACTGTAGTCAAAAGCCAAGTAAACGCACTTCAGGTACACATTCTACGTGATAATTTACACAGACTTATTTTAATATCAATATTGAAGTTTTATTGATTTCATATAATTACCGATTTACCTTCTCTGATTGTAGCTTAATAACTTATAACTTATTTATTAAGTAACCGACAAATTAATAACTAGTCTCTGCACGTGACTTCCTAAACATAGCTTAATAGATTGTATATTTATAAACTCATCATATTTATTTACTAGGACAGCGAGCGCGTTATAGTAATAGGAGTTAACAAGATCGTTTCCTGTAAAACTTTACGGCGGAGAGCGGCCCTCAATCAGTTGTTAAGTGGCTAACGAAATAAACTGTCACTTCCACATTCATATGCCGTATATTTTAGGGTTGGTGCTCATTTATTTTTAATGGATTATAAAGATACTGAAGCCGTACAAAAAAAAACTTTAATAGACAAAAGTATATACTACTAAATTATTATTACATACACTTGGTGTAAATCTCCCCTCGGTTAACGAGCTTAAAACACTAAGTAATATAAAATCTTACAGAGACACAAAATGAAGGGCATTTTGTGCGTCTTCTTCCCGAAGACTCTGGTTCAGTAAATATAGAAACTAACGCTTATAAGGCAAAACTCGTTCAACCACGAGAACAAAGGTGATGTATCTTTTGTAACTGCAATTATATTGGCTCATGTAGCATCCGATTCCGAAATTTAAGTAGGATAACTGGTACATGATAGGTACTACCCAAATAATCAGCGGAATATCCTACCATGTGTATAATTGCATCCCGCATTTTAACAAAAATGTGTTCTTTCTCAACATGTGTGTATGAAATGTTTTATTAGAAATAATAGTCTCTCAAATAAGAGACTTCAACTTAATCCTTTAGAAATAAAATAATCCAACAACTAAATCTTCAAATATTTCAGTCTTGCTTGTCTTCTGATATTAGTATATGTTTAAACATAAATTTATATATAAAGCACTAGATGGTGATATTAGTGATGGGGGCGTCAGAACATCGAGATGAAATAAATAAACACATTATATGATAGTAATTTTGTCTGTTATCAAATGATCATTTCTATAAACCAATTGCCTGAGGTAATTTCGCAGAATCTCATATTTTACTGCGAGGAAAATCCTCATTTTTTCTTCATTACTGGTGACAAACGCCTCATAAATAATCTAATACACAATCGCGATTTGTGTGACAGACAAATGCCATCATAAAGCAAATTAATATGTGTGTATTATGTTGTTTAAATGCTCATGTCTGTACGTATAGCATTATTTTTGTCTGTATTTAGAAAAATTAATAACTAACTCAAACATACAAAATGTTTGAGTTAGTTATTAATTTTTCTATTGAAATCCTACATATGTACATTCTTACCCGAATAAGTTTGTTTGGTTCATAACACAAGTCAACACGACTTTTGAGTCTGAATTCTATGGTGCTGATTTTGTTTAATTATGTCTAACCAAATAAGGAAAAAATATTTTCATCTTATAAAGTTTGCTTTTGTAGCAACTAGAACGAATTTTTTAATTTTAAGAACATCAAAATTGTACAATATTAAAAGTTTCGGCGAAATTATCGGCGGAATCAAAAGTAAAAACATCTATCTATCTATATATTAAAAAAAATATTAAGAAATTACAATCAACATTATTTATATTCCAAGATGAAATATACGCTATATTTAATACTGGAAACTATGAGAGTTCTTAAGAGCTGCTCAATAAACTGCATTAAAAAGTTAAAACGGACGAAGTCGGGATTCTTGCTAGTTAAGAATAATTTTAAAACAAGACGCGTGTAAGATAGCATCGCTGTCGGGAGCGACGGCGGCACTAAAACGAATTAATATTGCTTTAATGTCTCTTCCTTGGTCATAAATAATTTTTATCTCGAGTTTTTTGAACGGCTTACTCTCCCGGGGAAACAAGAGATTCAACGAGATGCTTTGAATGCTGTCGTTTTGATCGCTTCGCAGTTTATTTAAGACTTTTTTTGTACTGGAACGATCGATTACCAACGTAATCAATTTTTGAATGATAAATATGAGAGACAACATCACATACATCACTCTGATCCCAATGTAAGTAGCTAAAGCTATGTTATGGAAAATCAGAAGTAACGACGGTACAACTAACAATCAGACCTAAGACAACATAGAAAACTAATAATAATCTACATTGACTCGGCCGGGAATCGAACCCGGGACCTCGGAGTGGCGTACCCGAAGAAACCGGTGTACACACCACTCGACCACGGAGGTCGTCATTTTACTTGTCAGTCTGATTTACTTGATGAGAATTGAAAGAATTTGTTGCAATTGAAGGTTACGCAAATTGCAATTAAAGTATAAAATACTTTTTTCAAAATACGATAACAAATATCTTATAAAAATGTACTTGTGATATTTCAAATAATTTAGAACAGTAGGTCTAGCCGTTAATATCATTGATAATGGCAAAAGCTCAACACAAATGTGGACGCAATATTTTTTCTATATCTTTAACACCTGTAGCATGACAATACTGTGATCATAGAGGGGAGTTCGCTTTACAGCCTATCAGAAAAAGCATCTCTATCTCAGGCTCTTAACAGCAATACTCAGATGTTCTTTCGGTTGGAAAGGTGAGTGAGCGAGTGTAATTAGAGATACAAGAGACATAATATCTTAGATGCCAAGGTAGGAGCTATGTTAGAATTATTTATAAATACTTTCATTAGCAATATCTATGAGCTTTGGTTACTCCTTATCATGTACTACCGTATCATTACCATTTACTAAAATATAAATAAATAAAAAGGAATAATATATAAAATAATGAGAATTCTTTAAAAATAAAACTAATATCCTTTTTAATGGTTAGACTTAGGATTCACAGCGCCAGTCTTTACACCATCGAGGTGAATTGAAAAAGCGAGGTATTAAGACCATGATTCCAGCTAAATGTCCTTAGGCCTGTAGAATAATTAATTGTACAAACTTTGCGCCCTTTAAGATATTAGAGTCAGTGTTTAAATGTCACCATGACCTCACGATTGCGCTCTAAGCTGTTGTTAAGCAAAATTTATGACGTACAATAAAATATTTACAAAACGTGATCATATAAGCGAAGTAGCTCAAGTTACAAGAGAACATACCGAGAGTCAACAACAATAACAACAAAAGCCTGTAAATTTCCCTGTAAATTGCAATGCGGGTTGGTATAATACACGTGTAGCAGAATTTCTACGAAATTAGATACACTCACGTTTCCTCACGATGTTTTCCTTCACCGCCGAGCACGAGATGAATTATAAACACAAATAAAGCACATGGATATTTACATGAATAGTTTGAACCCGCATCATCGGTTAAGATGCATGCGTTATAACCACTGGGCCAGCCCGGCTCTTACGTAGCGATAGTCGTTTTTTATAAATATATTATGATTACAGATCATGTTCAACCCTGCCCCATATCTTTAGTATGTGGAAATAGGGATGTCTTCCGTTACACAATGCCAATACATTTTGAATCTTATTATGATAACGTTAGGGCGAATAATAAGTTTATTAAATAAAGACCTCAGGTGCCGAACGGAGTAACTCATTTCCGGGATCGAAGGATACACAAGCGGGCGTGAACTTTGACTATTTAATTTATAACTATTGACTATTCGTACTAAAAGTAAACAGTTAATCTGTAACTACATGGGGTACCATTGAAAATCGGCGTTGAGTTTTTGGAACCCTACTTAGAAGCAGAATGGTGCGCATATTTAGGATACTAACATTCAACATACTAATAAACATTTAATTCTTTCTTTCTTTCTACAGAGGATCCTTAAGCATTATACATATGTATGTACGTAAAGAAAGTTAAATCAATAAACGTTTCATATTTATACTAATACCTTTTTAAGCCTAACACCAAATGAGCAACACCGGACCTAAAACGCTAGCTAAGATGCGCGATACAACCAATAATATAGAAATGACAATTGATCTAAGAAGTACGAATCATAAATTCTTTTAACAGTTAAGCAGCAAAGTATTGCTATGCTACTGATTATAGTACTGTCGATTTGTGAAATGAGTGTGCCAATGTAAGTACTCACACAAATAACAAAAACCTCAGCACATAAAGTAGACGGTGCACTAGTGTTGTATAAAAGTAATATTTATCAAAGCGCCAATGTCTATAGTAACCAAGTGACAAAAGATTGCCCATTATGAAATAAACAAAAATTTGAACCAAACATTTCCAGTCTGATCTTTGTTTTTACAAATAAATAAAACATATATCCAATATCCATATAGCGTACAATAATTAACACAGAATAAAATATTTCTTAATGAATGGACTTCCTAATAAATAAATGCTTTTCATATTGGACGGTTAGATCTTGAGATTAGTGCTTCTTATAAAACCAAACAAATTCGTCACTGTTACAGATAAAGATATAAGATCGATTTATTTTAAAACTGAATAATATTTTCAGTTTTAAATTTTAAATAGATATTATGACTTTGAAATCATATATTTTAAATGTAAAGTATGTGCTCATAACTCTGAAAACAGATGCGAACGTCACTAAGTACAGTTGCATAGCTCACATCTCACATCTCGCAACCAGACGGCGTAATGCGTTCTCAAATATTTGCCGCCAGTCGGGGCGTTTCAGAGTTAGATTTAAATTTTTTATCACCACCCCTGAAATACAGCTCTGTTCGATTACACGGTTAGCTTTTATGATTCTTTTAAATTCGCTGTAACTGAATCAAATGAATTTTTATAGCTTGTTTAATTTAGACTTTTATGGCAAATGGTTTCAATTGAAAAGCGTAGTCATTCCAACCAACATTGGTGTACCTAACACACTACGCTGAACTAGCTGAATGGATTCTAAAAATGGTAGATTTTATTAAAAATTTGGTAAATTTAAATTGAAAGAGATGGTTAATGCATGCAATAGTGGATAATGGTTAGTACCTACAATTAATTACAGCACTTGAAATTCAAGGAAGATTGTCCGACAAGCCGAATCCCGTTGAAACGATTTCTCGTAAAACTTTTCATCAGGCAAAAATCTTTTTGCACACTATCCTATGTCAACAAAAGAATGTCTGCACCGATTTTCAGCCAAACCGAGGTATAAATTGAATGTGCTGAATTCAATTTTATAATTCATTTTTAACACACATTTCTCAAATGCATTGGACGGTGGATATATTATAGTCCAATATTTTCCTTAAAAGGACATAAAGCATTAGAATAATATATATAATAAATAAAATACATTGGTAAAAAGGCATATTAGTACAGGATTATGCAGACGACTGAGTTTCTTGCTGGTTCTTCTCGGTAGAACCTACATTCCGAACCGGTGGCAGCATCACTTAAAATAGTTGTTAAATGACGATTCAAAAGTGCTTTTAAAAGCCTACTTGAATAAAGTATATTTTGATTGATAGATTGATTGATCACTAAACCAAGACAATTTAAATTCAAGAATAATTTGGTCTTCTACATTACGTGGCTTACATATATCCCTTCATCCCACCACGAGTGATACCACGTTTCATCTATCAATGCTTAGTACTATAAACATAGGAATCTATTTCTACCTCTTTCCCGCTAGATGTCATTATTCAAAACGACGGATTAACAAGACGGATGGTATAGTTAAAAAGACCGTTTAATCTCCGCCTTCAACGTAGATCTTTAGGATTTTTTATTTAAAGCTTCCATTGTTTATGGTCTTGGAAGATTTAATGCATGATAAATTTTATTCTTCTTCCAATAAAACGCAAGTTGCATTTATTTAAGCTGGAAATTTCATGAAAATGACATGTTGCAGTTAAACATTGTTGTAATATGAAGATCTGGCGTTAATTAATGTTAATGATATTTTTCGGTTACTGTGTTAAGTTGTTGTGTTAATTTATGTGGATTTAATTATATTATAGATAACTTAGATAAAAAAATAATAAAGATAAAGATAAATTTTCTTTTGTTTGGTTATTTGTGATTTCTTGAGAAATGTTAATTAATATTTTTCAGTACAGGTTACTGATTTAAATCTTTGCTTATATTATTTTTCAACTGTCAAGCTCGTGTATTTGTATATAGAGTCAAACCTACGGAACATTATTGAGTTTTTTCATCTTAGACTTAAAACGGTGTTACACCCATGCTTCGAATATATACATACGGTAGTTTCTCTACTGTAGTAGTATAAGATCGCCAAATCGGATTATAAGATTGAGAGAATAGAAAAAGATTTATGCATTATAGTGTGTCATAATATTAGAAGTAAAAGTAACGCAATATATGGAACACAATTTATTTATAAAAGTATGAATAGTCCATGCATATAAAGTACATGAATAATTAATAAAAATGAAGGTAATTTCACTTCTAATTCCTTTGCTCTCGTAATTTAATGGGACGGAAATCCGACACGGCCGGAAAGCATTTAAGCTCACGACCAACGGATTTACATACTTTAAAAAGAGACTCAGAATTTCTTATTAAATAACCCAAGAAATCTTTATTAACGTGACTTTAAGTTCGATAGCCCTTATAAAAAGGCATATGAAAAAAACCGCATCAATAATTAAAACAGACGAAGACTTATGTATGTAAAAGTTGCATCTTCATTTGACCTTGAAATCTTAACCATAATTGCACTGAAAAAGGTACATTCTAAATTTGAATCTGACATTTCAATGAAAGCTAGCACGTCGATACACAATTGGAGATCATTGGATTTATCTATACCGAGCCTAATAACTCTTACGCCGTCAGCGGCATTATCATCCTAAGCCCCGAATAGGGTAATAGATATGGCTGGTATTGCATTAAAGAAAGGATATAAAGGAAAGCAGGGCAGATGCCTTTCTAAATCCGCGAATAAAGGCCACTGGCCGTGATAAGCACAATAAGTCTAGCACGAGTCTATCAACAAGTTTTATCTGTTTGAATCCATGAATAAGCACATTCAATTGGTTTATATTGAGAGAGATCGGTTGAGTTCATTCATCGTAACGTTCCGCGATCCTCGCCTCCCGGAACTTCGCTCGTACCGGATGGGATGGAAGCTGGGATGTCTGTTTCACTAGATGTGCCATAAAGTAGATAATAATTTGTTTCTTTTATGGCAGGTGAAGCTATATAATAATTAATATCAATATGCCTCAATAGTTCAAAGTTATTCGGCCGCTTAGCGTTTGAAAACCGCTTGTTCGGTAGTCCAAAGTCCAATATCAAAAATGGCTTTATGCTTAATTACTTCATTAAAGAGAAAAATAAAAATATATTTGATATACTATCAAGATAATGTAAACTATAATGTATTTAACTAAAATAGAATATATGTTTTCGATATTGTTGAAATAAAATAGAAAACACATAAATGTAAAACATGTTTCATCTGCTCCTCGATCGAAGTAACGTAGTGCGCTGACTTTTAATATGCCATTTTTTTTAACAATAAATACAACTTTCCATGTTAAGGAAGTAGAAATATTCCTATTTACGAAATAAGCTTACAGCTTGTTACAGGATTGGCGATCAGAATAGCCTAAGGGGTAAAGATAGAAGCTATTTTTACAACGCTAGGCGACCCTCAAACCATGGAGCTTAAAATTTATTATTTACAATGAAGATACACGATATTTAGATAAAATAATATCAAATTACCGTGCAAATATTATTGAATGAATCCTTATAGCATATCCAGTAAATCTATATCTCTGAATTCCTACAGTTAGGACGGCACTATATCAAATGAAGCCAAGAAATAATGACGCTTTAATTGAACGTGAAAACGATTTGAGTTACTGGAATCCTAGTTAATTCTGTGGACTAAAGAACAGTTATGGTGGAGCTTAAATAATTTTAATACTAAATCATTCTATATTACAAATTGTTTATTTGCTTCTCTCACAACAGAATTGTAAATGGTTGAATGGTGTTTAAAAAAAGGCAATATAATTGAGTACGTTTAGATTTGATTTGAATTAAGTTTCGATTCATGTTTGTAAATCAAAAAGTTAAATTATTTAAATATATTGTCGTAAAGTTTTGAATGTACCCAAATTTGATATATGTACTTTGAAACAAAATTGATCAATATTGACCGAAAAAACTTCTTAAATCTTGTCTTTGTGTTGTACAATTGGAGCATCTGCGTGATGACAGTATTTAAAATGTTCAGTTAAATAAATATCCAAATCTCCATATAATAGAGTTAAAAAAATAAGGAAAATATTATAAATTGTATAGATTATACAACAAAGAGATTATAGCAAAGTTATTCGTTGATGCATTCATTCCTGATGTGTTGCCAATTCCATAAAGCGGTTTGGGTCATCAAAATTAGACACATGCAGACGTTTGACTTCATCCCCAGACAGAACAAATATATGAAAAATATGCAGAAAAGAAAAAAAGACGGATATCAGTTCGGAAAATCATTTAAAATTCTGAAACAGTCAAGACCTATGCAAAAAAATTATGACGTTCATAAAACAATACTTTAAACGTTTGAGAAATAAACCGCATAGAATGGCATATTTTCGTTAGTGACCAATGGTTGGGCAAGCGTTCTGTTATGCAGGTTTTTCGGCACTTACTCGACAGCGCCGTCCCCGAGGGCACTGTGATTGCAAATGCATATTTACTGAAAGATAACGTTTAACGATCATCATTAAAAAAATAAGTTGAGTAAAAACATTATTCTGTATAATATCTAGATATTACAAGAAACGTTGAGCTAGTATTATTATTACAATTTATAACTGGCAATTAACCCATTGGAGGCTCTGGGTATATTAGGATTTGACTTAGATGGAATACTATTTTGTTAAAATAGATAAATAAGGTAGATGAACAAGGCTATATATTTATTTTTATTAATAATTTTACTTATTTATTTGAGCTCGGGTCTATCGATCGCTGGGCACTTAAGGCAAGTGCCCAATGGGAAAGAGGGGTCTGTTTATAACAATAAATTGTACGATTATTACTATCAATGTCTAGGATTATATTTAACACCAATATTAAGAGTCTCTCGAACTATTCGTAAGGCATTCTGAGAACAAAGTCAATAAATCCTTCTTGTATCATGTATGTATTGTGAAAGGTATCCGTTTCTATACTAAAATTCCGCCGACATTCTTAACTTTGCCTATTACATATATTTATAATTGTATTTAACTAATATGACTGTATTTTTTAAATTTTGAAAATGAGTAACTACTGATTTTCTTGCCGGTTCTTCTCGGTAGAATCTAATTTCCGAACCGGTGGTAGCTTCACTTGATTGTTAAATGACGATTCAAAAGTGCTTGTAATAAGCCTACTTGAATAAAGTTTATTTTGATTTTGACATCGACATATTATAAGCACCGTACTCTCGTCATCCTGAACATATATCACGATGTGCATGAATACGCCTAGTTCCCCATTCTCGTTTCAGGAATAGTGGTTATTTTTATACCACGTGAGCAATCACGCCGGGACGCTACACGCGGAAATATCGAAACTCTCGAAATAATTTACTTATTTATATTACGCTGTAGTATAAAATAGGAATAAATACTTGATTTTTTCTTGTTTTTATATCTCATACATATTCATATAATTACTAAATAGAAGATATTTCTGTCTTATATGATATTTAAGCGCTTTTTTATTTTTAAAATTTTATTTTTTTTATTGATTAGCACAAAAGTATTCCATTTTCGAAAATATTGATTTGCATAAACATAAATTCATGAATAAGACTTAACAGCCATATGAAAATACTAGATTTGCCCGCGCCTTTGCTCGTGTTTAAGGGTGTTTGTTGCCATATAGTGCATATAGTGCATAAGTATGCCACGAGCAGAGATGGCCCAGTGGTTAGAACACGTGCATCTTAACCGATGATTGCGGGTTCAAACCCCCCAGGCAAGCACCGCTGATTCATGTGCTTAATTTGTCTTTATAATTCATCTCGTGCTCAGCGGTGCAGGAAAACATCGCGAGGAAACCTGCATGTGACAAATTTCATAGAAATTCTGCCACATATGTATTACAGCGGTGTGGAATATGTTCCAAAAACCTTCTTCTCAAAGGGAGAGGAGGCCTTTAGTCCAGCAGTGGGAATTTACAGGCTGTTGTTGTTGTATGCCCTTTCTATTGTTATATATCCTTTCTTGGAGATCAAGTTTGCTTCATAAGAAATTTCATCAAATTCGATTTACAGACAGAGTTACTTTCACATTTATAATATTAATAAAATATTTAGATGACATAAATTTTACGAAACAAATTAGTAGTTAGTTACCAGCGCATACATATTGTATGTAAAGAGGCAATCTTCGGTCCAGCGATTAAAGGTACGACTCTATTTGTACAGGCAGAAGATGTATCGGTTACGGGCATTAACAAGTAAACAGCACAAATTGAAAGGCAAACAACGCTTGACCGCTATTAAGACGAATCACACAGCAGTAATGGCTTGCTAGCCCGCAGTCCATCGCCGGCGATACCCCGCCATTTAGTCTCTTTATAATGGAATCCTTCCATTAGAAGCAAATTGCTGTGTAAGTATAGACGAGTATTACGTATAAAAGGATATATTTTAAGATTCAACGGTCATTCATATACTTATTATTATCGCAGTTGATGTTCTTAATAAGTAGGTTACGTAACGTACAAAGTAAAGAAGGAATATTAATAATATTCAATACAAGATCATACAGACGATAAAAAGGGTGGAATTAATACTTGTTGACTTCCAGGCGACATATATTACATACATATATAATTGTATTAAACTAAAATGATTGTATGTATAAATGTTGAAAAAGAGTAACTACTTAGTTCTTGCTGGTTCTAGCTCGGTCGAATCTACTTTCCGATACTGTGGTAGCTTCACTCAATAAAGTTGTTAAATGTCGATTCAAATGTGCTTGTAAAAGCTTACTTGAATAAAGTATATTTTTATTTTATTGTTTAAATAAACAACTTCGCTTTTATTTTATTCAAACTAGTGGATTCGTTCTATACTAATATTACGTTGAAGTCAAAGTATGGCTAGGTATATTGTGTTCATAAGTAACTCATTTAATATTTAAATTTGAATAATCTTATACAACAATGTTCCTGTAAACTTAATTCAATGTACATATATTTTGATTTATATTTTGATCTTGCTTGACAATAAATTGAATAAAGTAATACATAACAAATATCACTTCGCTACGATAAATTTCCTTTATCAACAAACAGTATTTGTTATTGTAAATAGAAGCCAAAATATCAAGACAACAAGAAAGCCTCAAGTTATTGTTACCAATCCGGCCTACACAGTCGTTCGTAATTATTAGTTAGCGGTGAAACAATGGTGTTACAAATCACATTTAAATGTTTAATCGAATACATTGTTGAAAGGCCACGAGGCTAAGTTATTTAAGTGAGAGAAAACAACAGAATTAATACGATTATAAACACAATAAGGCTGGGTAAACACTACAGGGCTTTTATGAGCTTCATTTGTTTTTAGTATTACTCGGTATGAATTATGCGTGGATCAAATGCTGCTATACATCCCGAACTGATATAGTTTTTAACATAATATATATATACTAATATAATAGCAGGAAATATACAGGATCAATGACCCGCTTTAAATACTTTGTGGTGCTTTTACTTGGTGGTAGGGCTTAGTGCAAGCCCACCTGGGTAGGTACCACCCAGTCATCAGTTATTCTACCGCCAAACAACAGTACTTAGTATTATTGTGTTCCGGATTGAAGGGTGAGTGTGCCAGTGTAACTACAGGCACAAGGGATAACAACTTAGTTCCCAAGGTTGCTGGCGCATTGACGATGTAAGGATTAGTTAATATTTCTTACAGTGTCATTTTCTATGAGTGATGGTGACACTTACCATCAGGTGGCCCATCTACTCGTCCGCTAACTTATACTATAAAAAAAAACCGAAAATATTCACTGGTAGGTAAGCGGTATCATTCCTGAGTACTATAAAGTATCAAAGAAATTTCTATCATAACATTTTCTTCATTAGTAAATTGTAACCATGTGAAACCACTAGGTAACTAGTAAAATATGAAGCTTAAATTGAATTAAACATAGAATATATGTCATTTAACGTGTTTGTGTGTTCGTGATCACGGTCGAACATATGAAAATAATATAATAACTTTGAGATAGAAGTCGCTGTATGACACTCACAATATTCACGGGCCTCGGCGAATATTATTTCTTTATTTAAGACGTTATCATACCTGTTATATTTAAATGAAAGATGAGAACGACGAAATCAAGGAATTATATTTTTTATTTTAAAATGAAAATAACTTTTTATGTGAATAAAGAATATTTATTATTATTATTAAAAATCTAAATATGCTCTATTCGAGAAAACTCTTTCATTAATTTATTTTTAGATTCTAGCATTTGCATCTTTCAATCATTCAAACTATCTATTGAAGGATGTATTAAGGTTGCATTTTTTTTATTCATACACTCTACAGATTAATCTGTGGAAGCCCTTTTTAACATAATTTAAAGCATGAACAGTACCGTAACTATGTGTAATACTTCATTGTTCGAAATTTATTATCAGACTATAAAACCTGGGACTTCTGCAACTACCTTCAAATAATTAAGGCTTTGTTCTACATTTGTGATATCTTTTGGCGCAAAGCTAGTTCGAAAATAACCTATAAATTCAAAGATTTTGCATAAAGTTACTGATTTCAAACGTCTCAGGAGACTTCATACACGAAGGAGGTAGTGAATTATGAAAATCTTAAATGTACTGAACGACACTGTCGCGTGCAGACACTAGCCATATACGAGCGAGTTCACGACAGCATTCACATACGTATATTTTGTATAATAGAATTATGTGACTAGACTTTTATACACGTCTGTTGGTAATAAACATGATAGCTCTTGAAATAAAGCACGTGATTCTTAACGCACGGTAAGAGGTCTTTTTATCGATATTATTGTAACTTTACAGACAGATAATCCGTACCATTGTTGAATATTATTTCTAATTTGACTGACAATATTATCTACACCACATCATCACGATCTAAACTCTGCGATGTCTAAATCGTATTTCTTCATTGACTCGGAATATATCTTTGTGAACTTGTCGACTTACTGATAAAATTACACAAATTGTTTTCGTGTAATTCTGGAATGTTCAGCTTGTCTGGATAGTAAGATTATGAGTTTAAATCTAGTCAAGTTATGTTAGGAAGTTTTTGCTTAATTGTTTTTCTTATAAATCTCGTACTCATCACATTACTCCAGTGTGATTATGCTGTGAATGCACTCTTTAACCTGTATCCACGATGTGATGATGTGAGATATTTATAGGTTCATACTTTCTACTTAACAAATCTCTTTGACTCATGTTTGTTGATTTCATTACAATGGCAATTACCTTAACGATTTCCTGTATTACTAAAGTTGTCTGTAAGCGGTGTTCGTGTGACCACAACAATGTCGATAACAATTAGATAGTCGAATCGCATTGCTTGTAATTCGGGTATTAACGCGGATAAAATCAAACTGAACTCGTGCTACGAATCGAAGGGAATGCCTTAATTATAATTTTACGTAAATGTTTTGACGTGAAAGTGCTATTGGCGCGTTTTGGGGGTAAGACTGACGTGACGTTTTCTTATACATCTGCTCTCTGTAGCCGTACGCCACGTAAGCGTATATTATATATTGCGTTCATATAATAGTACTAGTTTTTGTCCAGGATTTTGCCTGCGTGTTAGGGTCTTAGATTTTAAGGATCTATTATCCTTCCTTGGGGTTAAAAGTCCATACTAAATTTTATCCAATTCGGTTCAGTCCGAAAATGTTGACAGATTTAATTTATTTGTTGTTTCTATTTAATTGCAATATTTCCTTTTAATATTCTTTAAAGTTGATAATAACTGTGTTTTCCTTTCTTCTGATTCCACACGGTATACTCTTCCTACCAAAGTTTTAAATTAAAATGAATCACGCAAAATAATGGTTCAGGAGTGATTGTTATTCACACAAATAAAGTATATTAGTAAACCATGCCATTTCGTGTATTAAATACAGTATGCTTGGGGAATAAATTTTATTAATTGTTTTAGTAGAGATACAAAGTATTATACTTGCATCGTCTTAAGACAGTTTTGACGTGTGTCTGATGTTCGGGATCGGAACGGAAGCTGCAAATGCACGGGGGATAACAAAGATTAAGGTACGAGTACACCACTCCCTCGCCTTTTACGTTAACATAGTTGAGGCGGTATAAGGCTTTTACGCTAATGTGTTACAGAACAGCAATGCGCAATCCTTACTAAGTGAACGTCTTGGAATTGTATCCTCAGCAACTTAGACTAACGAACATATTAGCATTACACTTAAAAATCTACCACATAATATAGCAGAGCTAGGCAGCTGCTCTGTAGTAGCGCTTCTATGGGGTTAAGACATGACCCCCATCATGACATCGCATCAATTTGTAACATAAGTTTTAAGATGAAATTGGGTTCGTTAGTTTCGATTCAGAGGACTCTTTATCATCGTATATTTATTTTACAATATCGATTATAGTCAATGAGCAAAAACCATCATTACTTGGTCGCTGTCCCTCTGCAAGCCCGTCTGGGTAGGTACCAGCACTTCATCAGATATATTGCCACCAAGTAACAGTAACCTTGCCTACCTACTTGGTATTGTTGTGTTCCGGTTTGAACAGTGACTGAGCCAGTGTAACTACAGGCACATGGGACAGACCATCTTAAGTAAGCTTCGTTAACTTGGTAGCGCATTATTAAAGAGTAATTAGTAAGAGATGGTTGATATAATAGCATCAATGTCTATGGGCACCGATGAGAAATTAACATCAGACTCATTTGTCCATTTACTCATTAAAATAATCGTTTAAAATAATTATATTTTTAAAATCAATTTCAATAATTTCTTATATTCGTGTTCCTGTTTGAATTGTTCGTGATCCAATTAAATTTCAGGCTGGATTATATCTTAGTATCCCAGGTTTGTGGTTGGTTGGTACATTGGTGATGTAAGGATTGGTTTATATTTTTTATTGCGTCACAATTTCCATTTCCCCGTCCACCAATATAATCTACAAAGTAAATTACACAAGAGTAAATCATTTATGAGCTACATGAAAAAAAACGTTTTCAGACTTAACAATAGACAGGAAACGTTTAATATAATATTGTGTGTCGAATAATTCGAAATAAGTTGTCGTGACGTGCGTGTACTTACAGTAAGAGACGTGTTTTATGATGTCCATTATTATTTCTATATGTAATTCCACTCAAATTGTTTTCACAATAAAATTAAATATTTAGTAGCTATTACAACCGCTTGTTGTCAAGCAGTTAGTAAGTTACGTAATAAGTATTTTTCATATCTGTATTTACAAGTATCAGATAGATGTAACTTAAATGCTTAATATGTTCTGTAGATGTGACTAACTAAAATAAATAAATAATTAATTAAAAAACAACTATACTCTGTATAAGACACATTAAATAATATACCGTCTTTCATATTTTCTGTTTATATGATTATTCAAGTAAACGTATTCCTGAATTCTTTATAACAGTTTTTGTTGAAGACACATATATGCATGGAATTAATCTTATATGGAATAGCTTGAGCTATTCAATAATAATGAAAACTCTTTTTTTAAAACATTTTGTAATTGGAACATTATTAATTGTCATTGTTAAACGCTCATGGAAATGGCAGCTGAGAAATTGCTGTTAAATCTGCAATCTTAATCTCCTAATGACTGACTTCAGATTAAAAAAATCCCACGCATTGCAATAATGCTATTAACACCTGATCAAACACTATAATTTGACAATATCGTATATCAGAAAAGGGCAACTGTCAATTAGGGTCCTTACTGACAGTTTCAAATAGCAAAGGCCGGTCGGGGCCGCACGCACCCCAACTTAAGAATGTAATAACGGTAATGAAGGGTTATCAAGTTTCATGACGATATTGCACGGAAGGCCCTTACTATGAGTTGTCTAGGATAGTTTAAATTAAAGTACCCATCACATAAATTAGTTTTTTATTTTTTATTTATAGACAATAATAGACGAATGAAATATCTTTGATATCCAAGTGTTGCTGAATGATTGGCGGTAACTGAGTTAATTATGGGCACCAATAGTTCTTCTAAAAAATTTCATAACGTTTGGAACTTAAACAAATAAGGCTCCATACATTTTTATGGATATAAGTCGAAGATGCCTTGATTGAAATGACATTGAAAATTATTTCTAAATAATAGTACAATTAAATAACTTACATATTATCTATTTATACAGAAATATTGGAGTTTATATCCTTTCAAAGAGCTTTAAAACAGTATTTAATTCTTCTATTTAAATTATAGTTGGTTAAAGATAGTAAGGGTTATTTCTATAATTCAGCGATGTACAAACAAAGGAAGGAACCACTGGCGAAGTCCCACAGCAGCAATTGTACTGTCAGTCTGGTTAGACTGATTCCTCGTTAACATTTACAACGCTGTAATAATACAATTTTTTTATGGATACTCAGGGCCTTGAGAAAGACCGTCGGTATAGGTAAGCATATGGGTCAACATGACAATGGTTTTTCGCGTAGCCTGTTTAAAAAATATATCATAATTTAATACCACTGATATTCCTGGGCAGTGACCACTTACCATCAGGATAAAATTTGTTTTGTAGGTATGTAGGTTGTAACTTGTAACAAATGATCTAATTCTAAAAATATTGTCATTGGTAAAAAGCTACAAAAACTATGGTCTAGTCTATTTATAATCTTAATTTTAGATCGGAAAGTTTTTCAAAAGTAGGAACGTAATACGATATCACATCACAATAATTTAGAATATTTTGGTAGAATAATTGGAAATCTCTGGAAATCATTGTAAGTAGAGGTAAACTCATAATACCATTCCTGTTTTGAAAAGTCAAAACGTCCTTCGTACGAGGTAAATTTTGTCTGTAATAGATTCCGTAGATATTTAAAATATACCTTTGAACCCTGGAATAAGTATTTATTGATTTCCTTTAACATGTCAATTTAATTGCAAGTTTGAGTTTTACACTATATTGTTTCTAAAGCAAAGAAATATGTATTTGTAGTTAGTTTTTACAAAGATATCCTAAAATGTAGCTGATATTTGTAACTCAAAATTCCACTAGTTAGTTATTAAGCGCCATAGTGTTGAACGGTGTTAGGTCTGAGTGCACTATTAAGCCAGGGTTCATAGCTGGTCTAATGTGTCAATTTATTTAGGCTGGAATCGAACGCGCATTTACACACGATAGCAGTTGTTAACAGGGTTTATAGCACTTCCGTAATGCGATAGGTAGTGTTTGTGCCAATGCAGCCTACGCCCTAAGGAGGGAGAGAAGCGGAATTATTGTAAAATAGACTAATTATCTAAAGATTACACTTATAAAGTGTAATCGTATTACTTCAATGACCCGTTAGATCGGTACAATTCTAAATGCAGTATAAGTCGTATATATAAATAAATCGCTTTATTCCGTGCTATCGTTTCTACATAACTTACTTTAAGACTTAAGAATTTATATAGATTGCGTGTAAGTATACTTTTAACGTAGTTATTTAAACTGTAGATTCACCTTTCATTAATTCAATTTCACATTCCGATGAGACAGCAAAATTGTGACGAAAAATTTTACACCATTAAAATTAGGATTGTTTTGGAGAATTCAAAAAATAAAAAAATGTCAAATATTCCAATATTCGTTGACAGCTGATACACACAGCATAAACCTTTATTAATTTTGGATATAATTATTACAGAGATCAGTTTTTTTTTAATGTTATAGTTTGGCGGACGAGCATATGGGCCACCTGATGGTAAGTGGTCACCGTCACCCATAGACAACGACGCTGTAAGAAATATTAACTATTCCTTACATCGTCAATGTACCACCAACCTTGGTAACTAAGATGTTATGTCCCTTGTGCCTGTAGTTACACTGGCTTAATCACTCTTCAAACCGGAACACAACAATACAACAGTTTATACTAAAGTAGTAGCGTATAATAGCCGATATTTAATAATGTTCACCGATTTAGTAATTTGAATTTTCTTTTGAGATCATAGAACAGATATTATGAGCGGCAATAGGTCAAAGATTTGCAGGCCGCCGTAATGTGAAAGTCACCGATCATGACCTCTTGCCTCACCTATTGTACACACAGGCTTTGCACTTGCGACGAAATTCAAATATTACTATTTTCCTTACAACTACTATTCTGAGTCTCTCATAATGAAATTATACTTAGCTCTCATGAAAGTAAACTAAAATATTAAAAGGGCATAACATCCTTTGATTAACACGAACAAGCATATTGCCTGATATATCTGATTGATACATCTGATTTAGCTGTACTGTTCTTAATAAATGCACACTCGGTGGTGGGTAACTTAAATTTTCAAGTTATCCTCAGATTCCATTTGGATAAAGATTATTTTAACTTTGATTGTAACATATCTGTAAGAACACCGAGTATTGAATCTTTAAGTATAGAGTAAAATATACTACTAAAATAAATACTTTAAGTATAGAGTAAAATTTTAACAAAACTAATAGCAAAACCCCGTTCGCGTATGACTCGAGCCGAATCGTTCAGTTATTGGATATTACTGTTAACCGTTTATAACCATTAGCGTTTAGCTTTGGCTAACATAACTTTATTGTTTTAGCAGCTATCAGCTTGCCGGTGGCCTAATGTTTGATACTTGGACGCAGTTGCACAAATTGTTCTTAATTATGATACCGTACTGGTTGAGGATTATCTATATACAATAGAACGATAAGCTATAACACCTATAAAGTTGGATAAGCTGTTTTGCAATGAGCACAGTTAGACAACTTTTAATGGGATGAATGATATGATCAAGCATTTCATTGTCATTCTCTTATTGATATACATAAATAATTCAATAGGTGTATTTTGTACGTTTTTATTATGTTTATTTTAGTCTGACTACGGATTAGTCCCAATAATTTGCACTAGTGTTTATATCTCATGTAAAGTTAATTCAGATAGGAAATATTTCTGGCACAATTTATAAAATATGAAAAATTGTAATAATAATTTTATATTCAATGATTTCGTGCTATTGAATTATAATTACATATTACTATTCGTAAAACGTGTATAATGCTTTACGAATAGTAATGATTCTTGGTTTAAATAAAAAACAGTAATTTGTGGTATTAATTAAAAAATTATTACAAAGAAAGAAATTACAAAGTAAGAAGCTATATGAAATTGCATTGAGGAATGTAAAAAACAAGATGAAAAGCTAAGCCACCTAAATGTACGAACCTAATTAACAACATGCAAAGGTTCTATTAGCATTAACGTCGAATCTCTTTCGCAAAGAAAAAGAACAAACAGAGCACAGACGATGGAGGCGGCTAAGCAATGACAAGTAATGGTATAAATCACAAAGGCCGTATATAGAGCACGAGAGCACGCCATAAACGAGCGCCACACAACGACCGCCGCAAATTTACACTGCACTCCACAGGCAACACTGACTATTTCACTCATACACACAAACAAACTTATTACTTACATCCAACAAGCGCAGCCTGCAGACAATTGTCAATGTTATCACAAAGCGATAGAGGTAATAATCGAGTGATGTATCACTTTTCCAATTCTAAACATACGTTTGTTTTTCAAGAACACTTCTGTGAGTTTACTTTCCTAACACGTCGAAGGATTATAAACTGTAGTATGTTTAAAATAACATCCGAATTTGAGTTAATTGGGAACAGGATCGGCGTGTGGGCTAAGCCCGAAGGTGATTTTGAGATTTATGAAGTGTTCGTATGTAAATTCTGTAGTCATTGTCTCATTCACTTAGGCGGAACTTTCTTTAGCAAACAACGACTTTGCCGAGTCTTGATTTCTATAATTAAAACTAGAAGATGGACTACGACGAATCTTGGAATAAAACATTACGGAAATAACGTCCAAAGTGCAGATTACGAAAGCGATTTCATTTGTCAAAATCCTTGAAACTAATTTCATATTGTAGTACAAAGTTTCGAAGTATTCGTAACAGGAAATGAGCGCTTTGCAACAAAACTGGCGACAGAGTAAACAAAGGGGAACTGTAAAATATTCACTGTGGTCGGAAATGTGAAAAACTTCAGGAGATTTCGTAATAAACGTCAGAACGATGTGACACGTCCTGCGTCTCCTGAATCGGAGCTGAGACAAAATACAAGACATTGTCGTATAAACGAGATGAAATCGGACCAGAACATTCATGATTTGAAGTTTGAATTTAAAGTGGATTAACCTCATTATTTATTCCA
Organism: Vanessa cardui; assembly: GCF_905220365.1. Taxonomy (NCBI): domain Eukaryota; kingdom Metazoa; phylum Arthropoda; class Insecta; order Lepidoptera; family Nymphalidae; genus Vanessa; species Vanessa cardui. The sequence continues at coordinate 364,874 of NC_061136.1, forward strand.
TGACAAAGAGGAGAGACAGAGAATAAGAGGAGTCTTAAATTGAAGCATTTAATTTTGAATAACAAGGACCATTCTATCTCGGCCATCTCTCTTCACCACTATCAATAAATACAATGGCATAATTAGAATTATAGACTAATTCTAACAACATACCAGAAAACTCACAGTACCAGAGCACAGTTCGGTAGTTGGGCTTGGCAGACCCAGGAAGACATTAACGTCATTGTAAAAATCCTGTCGTTCGATATTACACGTCTTTACTATTCTATGAAATTGCATAGAATTTGAATATTTGATTGTGTTGAATATTTGAGTTTCAAAACGCAAACAAGTTCGTTATATTTTTAAATTGGAAATATATAAACGGCAATATCAAACATATTCCAGCTATTTTAAATAGAATTATTGTTTCCGAAAGGTGTGTTATCCTTAAGCAATACAAGTGCACTGTACGCCTTCGATAAGGTTAGTGCGACTCCTACGCAAACCGTATTCGCATGTGACGGGCCGGTCACCGCCTCTCTTTCGAGTAGTGTCCATATCAGAAATAAATGTTTTTGGACATTAAGACATTTAATTATTTTTTATTTCAAGTGAATCCTCCAACCTACAGTTGAGCAAAGGACTTTCTTGAATAGGTCGTCTTGAGACTAGGAGTGCATTCCACTTTGCTGTACCATTTCTATTAACAGATAATCAGGTAATTCACAACCAAGAACAAGAACATATAAACATACATTAACCTAGTGAAAATTTAATAGTGTTTCCTGAAATCAGACGTCACGCCACGGTTTAATTCCACGTAAGAACAGATGGTTGATATCACTGATATCAACCATCTTTCTGCTCCTGTGTATTAGCAATTCAAAAGATCTTATTTATTCACTACCGTGTGATCTAGCTTGTTATCTCTGCTTGTAATTAGAATACAAAGCGTTATTGTTCGGGATTAAGATGAAGCTTCTCACACGCTCCAATTTATCTGTAGTCTATGCTGAAAATAGTTTGTAAATATTTAAATTTACGTGCAACATAATTAAATCTTTTACCTTATTTTAGAGTTACTAGCAAAGTTAAGGCTATTATACTGTTGCCACCACATAAATGAGTGGGAAGTTCATCCGCAACCAGGCAGGCATGACACCGAAGCTAGATTGGTAGATCAAAATGTCACTATGGCGATTAGAGGAATAAGATTAGTAACTATTATGTACTGATTTATGGATCAAGTCATTTCCGAAGTGTCTTAGAGTGCGTGAGACGAGTAAATAAGACAGCAAAAAAATACTAAGTTTGTCCCATTAATACATCATGTATTCATGTAACATCTTACAGCACCATTGTCTATGGGTGATAGTGACCACTTTATCAGGTGGCCTATTTACCTGTTAGTTTAAGTATACGATAAATGGATGGTCGGCTCTCAGTCATGCCAAAACATGTCTGAATTATTTTAATATAATTTCGTATAGAGATACATTATTATCTGGAATAGCATTAAGATCATTTTTATTTCAAACAGTTGAAACCGTCAGCAAAAACGTATCTAAAATAGTTGAATGATAATCATATAGAAAGGTTCATCAATAGATCAATAGATCAACAAATACTCGTATATTGTTTGTGTGCATGGGAAGATTATTACTCAATTACACATTCACGTGTTACGTAGTATCATGGAATTCAATATATATTGCAAATTAGTTTTCTTTTAGTTAGAATGTTCATAAATTGCGCTATATATATATATATATATATATATATATATATATATATATATATATATATATATATATATATATATATATATATATATATATATATATATATAATATATATATATATATATATATATATATATATGGCCCCGATTAGACATGAAATATTCCTCAAATGCATTCCAGCGGGGAGTCAGTAGGGCATATCTCTCCGCCCGCGCTTTAATTACTTAAACGTCCATTCAGACTTCAGTTAGCATACGTATAAATAACAATCACTCCACGACCTTTGCATCGGTACACTTGCAATAGCCGGTGCTGTAATTATAGACGAGACTTGCTTTCGAAGCCACATTTTGCAGAGCATAGTGTAGTGCTTATTAATAAATAAATAAAAAATACGGTATTTGTTTATATCAGCTCATTAAAACCTTGCAAGCTTGTCTAGTTAGGTACTACCTACTCATCATATATTCTACCGCCAAACAGTAATACTTAGTATTGTGAGTAAGCTGGGATAGTTACAGGCACAAGGGACATTACATTTCAGCTTCCGGAATTGTTGAAACATTGGCGATGAAGAGAATGTTTAATATTTCTTATAGCTTTTGCGGGCTTTGGGTGGTGGTGACTACTCTCGATTTGTCTATAAAAATAAAAAAGATTATTTTTTTATTAGTAAATTATTTCTGTATAAATGATTATTGGATAACATCCCATACATTAATGGGATCGAACCTGAGACCTAGGAGTAGAGTACCCATGAAAACCGGTGTACACATTAGTTGACCCCGGAGGTCGTCGAGGACGTATTAAATCTAATATGTTATCGATTCGGAATGTACAATCTTACGAGATAGCCGGCAAGAATATCAATAGTTACTATTCAACATTTGGAACAAAAGGTTGAGTCAATCAAATATTAATGTGTTAAAAATTATGGTTTAAATTCATTATTATAAGAAAAGAAGGACCCATAAAGTCTACATTTAAATATTCAAAAAGAGTAACTACTGTGTTCCTTGCCTATTCTTCTCGGTAGAATCTACTTTCCGAGTAGCTTTACTTAATTGTTAAATGACTCAATGACGTGCTTGTAAAAGCCTACATGAATAAAGTTTATTTTTGTTTTGAAACATTTTCATGTTCTAATAAATTAATCACACTATTATTTTCTAGTAGCAAACATGGTATCTTCACAGTCATCTTAAAAATATATATTTAAACGTACATTTACAAACCTTCCTTCGTGGTAGTGCTTTGTGCAAACCCGTCTGGGTAGGTACCACCCACTCATCAGATATTCTACCGCTAAACAACAGTACGCAGTATTGTTGTGTTCCGGTTTGAAGGGTGAGTGTAGTGTAACTACAGGCACAAGGGACATCTTAGTTCCCAAGGTTGGTGGCGCATTGACGATGTAAGGAATAGTTTATATTTCTTACAGTGTCATTGTCTATGAGTGATGGTGACCACTTACCATCACGTGGCCCATATGCTCGTCCGTCAACCTATTCCATAAAAAAGACCCTAGTAATTACACTATTATACCACTAGTTATCGTCTTATAAAAAATAGTATTAAGAAAAATCCATGTATGATACAGTTTTCAACAAAATATTAATTAATTGCTAACTATTAAATATTTGCGGAACTTTATTAAATTAATTTACACTATACCCCAGGAAGGGTTAATTGACTTTGCGGAGTCGGAAACTCGGTGTCACAAGCTTGTATTTACTTACCGTGTTTATGCAATGATTTGTCACTTATTCTATCAATACAATCAATCTTAAAATGTTGCTGACTATAAATTTGCTTTAATCTTCGAATGTGACATTCGAAATTGGTCGTAAGAACGTTTTCGAATAGAGCGAATGTTGATTTGATTTGATTTGAATAGAAATTGAATACCGGCTTTGTATAAGTGTATAAGACAAATACAAAGGTAGCATTTAACTTGTAAAACCGTCGTTGTTTGCTATTAATTGTTAAGTTACGCGGCCCCGATTACGAATAAACTTGAGTCACATTTGCAGTTCAGCCATTAAAATAGCGACTCGCTCAAGCGGCATTTGTATCCGATCGTGGGCGGGACAGTAGCCGCGTTCTTTTGTTTTCGTTTGTATGACGAGAGATTTTGTATCTACCATTGTTTTAAACAGTCAAGAAAATCAGTGGATATAGACATAAGCATTACAGTCGTTGTCGAGATTTAGTACTGTAAATTTTTACATTGTTTTTGTTGTACAATATCAATTGAAGATTTAAGTAAGAAACTTGTCTTACTTAAAAATTAAATAAGTAATTAAAGGATGGCTTAGGTTTATAAGGCAACTGAGAAGTTGTTGACTTAAGACTATTGTAATAACCGAAATTGAACTTAATTTTTTTTTTCGTACATAAACATACTCCCTTCATTTTAAAATGATTTAAAATGAAGGCAGTATGTTTATAATACACTAATTTCATTATAAAAAAGTAGTGCCTTCTTTTATTTTTTTATATTATTATTATTTCATTTTGTTCTAGCTTGCTTTCCTATTTTCCCGCCAATATTAATCCCATATCCTTTTTCCGCTGTTATTCCCTCGGCCATCGCAGCATTTAGTACCACCGAGTGACGCGAGCGGCGCTACTGAGACTTCATCGAACAACGAAGCTAATCCGCCGCCATTACAGCGCGCGCGCGTTAAAAAACTTAATTAAAATTCTTCTAAAACAATACTAAAACCTCAAAATACACAAAAGGCCTAGTGAAAGTGTTACCAGGACATATAAAAGGTGTCATCAGTGCTATAAGCAGAACTTTATAAGAACTTTAAACAAAATCTGTTGTGAAACTAAATTTGCAATTAACCGGCCGAGGTAAGTACCTACAAGCCTACCTCTAATCCTTACATTATACTTACTCCTTGCAACTAGAACAGTTAACAAAATTTAACATAAACGGGTTACGTATATTTCAATTTAAAACAAACAATTAAAAACATTCGAGCGGCTTATGGTTCGAGATTTTCGCCATTCAAGTCCCGCCATTATTAGTGGTCTATCGAGCCAAATTTTCCACGAAATTCCTATGTTGTGCTGGGTTCAAATCTTCTGAATAGATACTCCAGATTAGTCCATATATAATTTAAAACAAATTATAAGCACGTAAACTATTTATCAATAAAACAAAATTGCATAATTTCTAAAAACTTTGTTCAGAAATAACTTTTTAATTTAGTCGGGTTATAGCGTCGGCTTACCTACGAATACCTAGGTACTAATTTTTGATATAATATAATAACTTTTAAAACTTATAAAAATGGAACTTGAAATAAAATTAAAACTGCTTATTAATAAAAGAGAATATGTTTTTCGAGAAATACAAATATTATACGATTTGTCTTGTATAGTTACGAACGATAAAAGTAAACTCGGTTCTTTTAAATGTAGATACAAACGAATTAATGATTTACGTCAAGAATTCATAGATTTTACAAATGAAATTAATTCGATAAAACTTATGTTAAATCCTAGTGAAAATATTGATATGCAATCATTAGATTCTTTCGATACAATGTATTATGCGATAATGGAAGTCGCCGAGGCATTATTGCCGTCGTTGTCGGATGAAAGCGCCGCCATGCCACTCGCGGGGGCCGCATCAAATACGACGGATTATAATAATCAAAAACCTATTTCACGAGCTCGTTTACCAAAAATCGAGTTAATCAAATTCGATGGAAATATTGAACATTGGCAAACCTTTTACGATACATTTCTGTCTTTGGTGCATACTAATAATAACATTAGTAATATCGAAAAATTTCATTATTTAATGTCGTGTCTCGTGGGTTCCGCTTTATCCATAGCAAAGGGGATACCTATTACCGCAGATAATTATCAAATAGTTTTTGACACACTTATCGATCGATATCAAAATAAACGAATATTAGCTGTGAATTATTTGGAAAAAATATGTAACTATTCGTCATTAAAAACATGTAATATTAATGATTTACGTAAACTTACAAGTCTATTACAAGAATCTGTTAATGCTCTCAAGTCAATAAAGATCGATAATCTGGGTGAATTTATTTTGTTTTACTTATCGTCTCGTAAATTAGATTCCGATACACGTAAACGTTTCGAGTTACAAAATAATAATCAAATACCTACTTTTAATGACCTTTTAATATATTTACACGGTTATATAAAGGTACTCGAGGCTAGTGAACCCATCGGCTCGTTTTTAAAATATAATATGCAATCTCATTTACGTAAAAATAATAATAATAACAACTATAACAGATCCGTTTCATTTCCCGTACATTGCGAAGAATTTGAAAATACAGGGCCGTACTTTGAAAAAGAATTTTTAACGAATAATTATTATAAAAGGGAAAATAATAATTTATGTTCTAATATCGATGTTTATGCTCACGCTTCTTCGAATAAATACCTTGAGTGTGCCTGTTGCGGAAATTCAAACCACTCAATTTATAAGTGTCCTGTATTTTATGACAAAACCGTTCAAGATAGGGAAACTGTTGTTAAAACAAAAAAATTATGTGTAAACTGTTTACGATTAAATCATACTGCGGATAAATGTTTTTCAAAGACGTGTTGTACGAAGTGTAACAGCCGTCACCATACGCTTCTTCATAGAGATCGGGATAATACTGCGGCGTGCCCCGCGGTGTCATCCGTGCCTCCTCAAGGTTCGGCTGATAGCGAATCATTTGTACCGATTAATTCTGTCAACTCTAGTGCCAATTTAGAACATGGTCGTTCGTTTGTGTTATTAGGTACGTGTGTTGTACGGGCGCGAGGCCCTAACGGTGTTTTTAATATTCGTGCACTTATTGATAGTGGTGCGCAGGACAGTTTTGTGACGTCAGAATGTGTACAACTTTTAGGCTTACCGCTACGTCGTTGTAACATAACCGTAGCCGGTCTAGGTCAGAACCCGATACATGAAGTCAAAGGAATGACGTCATTCACTATACAACCCCAAAATTCGGATCAACCTAAATTTAATATACAAGCGATCGTTATGAAGTCAATAACTCATAAAATGCCTTCTGTTAAAATTCCGCAAATAGTAAAAACAAATTATAGACATTTAGTTTTGGCGGATAACAATTTTGATAAATCAGGTGATATTGATCTTTTAATAGGAGCGGAACTTTTCCATAACATTTATGATGGTCAACGACTAGACGTAGGCCCGGGCTTACCGGTAGCGCTGCATAGCGTGTTCGGCTGGGTTATCACGGGAAGGTTTGACCCTGAATATCAAACACCAGCATGTACTACAGCACTGGTAGCATCTACACTTGACTTAGACAATATCGTCAAGCAATTCTGGGAAGTAGAAGAGCCACCGAAGGCGAGAGTTACAAATCCAGAAAATGAAAATTGCGAAAAGTTATATACAGACCTTGTTCGTCGTAACGAAGACGGCAGATATGTAGTACCGATACTACTTAAGGAAGAGCGAGAGGAGTTAGGTGATTCTTTCCACGGATCATTATCCAGGTTATACAATTTGGAAAAACGCTTTCGTCGTCATGCTGAATTAAAAAACGAATATTGCAAATTCATGAAGGAGTATGAAGACCTAAATCACATGGAAGTTGTCAAAATGTCTGACAAAGATTCTAGGTATGTCATTCCACATCACTGCGTACTGCGACCCGACAGTGCAACAACTAAACTAAGAGTAGTGTTTGACGCTAGCGCAAAGACTACTACTGGACACTCTTTGAATGACATCGTATACACGGGCCCCAAACTCTTAAATGACATAGTAGACATAATTACTAAGTTTCGTTTACATCCATTGGTATTTACAGCTGATATTTCAAAAATGTATCGAAATATAGATTTACGACCCGAGGATCGCAAATATCAACATATATTATGGCGAAATTCATCTACCGAAGAAGTCCTGGAATACGAACTTAAAACTGTCACTTATGGCGTTAGCAGTTCTCCTTATTTAGCAATTCGAACGCTACATCAGCTAGCAAAGGATCATGGAGAACAGTGGCCTGAAGCTGCTAGCATACCGCGTGAAGATGTTTTCATGGATGACACCACTGCTGGTGCACCCAACTTAACTTGTGCACTAGATCTGAAAAATCAATTAATAAATTTACTAGATTGCGGTAAATTTGAGTTGAGAAAATGGAGTAGTAACTCACCTGAATTTCTCGCACAACTGCCTACGGAGCATTGTCAAGTCCCAAAATCCTTTTGTGACGATAAAAATCAACAGACTTTAAAAATATTGGGAGTTCAATGGGACCCAATTGAAGATAATTTTACGTACTCTCAATCAGAGCTAAACCCTAAATGCACTAAACGTTCAATTCTATCCAACGTAGCACGAATTTATGACCCTCTAGGCTGGCTTACGCCCATGGTTCTGCAAGCAAAACTTATAATTCAAGAACTGTGGCGGCTCCAGTTGAACTGGGATGATCCAATTCCAGAAGATATTGTAGAACAATGGAAAGAATTTGTTGCTGAATTAAGTAATTTAAATAAAATAAAAATTCCACGTTTCATTTTAGCTTCAACTTCAACGGTATGCGATCTTATTGGTTTCTGTGATGGTTCTTCTAAAGCTTATGGATGTTGCGTATACTTAAAGTCTATAAATCAAAATAAAGCATCGATAAATCTAATTATTGCTAAGTCGCGAGTATCGCCGATTAAACCGATTACTATAAACCGTCTTGAACTTCTTGGTGCAGTGCTTCTAGCTCGAGTTTTGAAACATATGAACGATTTACTTCAGTCACATATCAAAATTAGAAACGTAATCGCACTAACGGACAGTAGTACAGTGCTATCCTGGATTAATACTGAACCTTACAAACTAAAGACATTTGTATCTCATCGCGTAGTAAAAATTGCTGACACTATAGGAACAAAAAATTGGCACCACGTATCTACGAATGACAATCCTGCGGATCACAGTAGTCGTGGACTTACATGCTCCAAATTAATCTCGTCTCCGTTGTGGTGGGCTGGTCCAGCGTGGCTCGTATTAGAATCGTCTGACTGGCCTATATCAAAATATTCATATACATCATCTGAAAATCTACCGGAGCTAAAAACGTTACCTCATTTAGTACATACTGTTGAATCCAATCACTGTAACGAAAATCCTATAGCAAAAATATTAAAAGATTACTCATCATTATCTAAAGTGCAGCGAATAGTAGCATGGTGTTTAAGATTTATTTCTAAATCAAGAAAACTCAACAAGAATTATGAAGGTTTAATCACAGAAGAGCTGGAATCCTCCCTATTCGTGCTAGTGAAACATGAACAAACAAATCATTTTGGTGAAGAAATTAAATCAATTAAAGATAACAAATCATATTCACGGTCCATTCAAAAACTAAATCCCTTCATCGATCAGGCAGGGCTCTTGCGAGTGGGGGGGCGTTTGGAAAATGCGCAGCTGCCACTGTCCGCGATTTATCCTTTATTGTTACCTAAAATTTCTCGAGTTTCTGTTCTAATTATAGATTACTACCATCGACTACATCTTCATTGCGGACCACGAATTTTACAATCGATAATTCAGCGAAAGTTCTGGATTTTAGGAATACGAAATCTCATAAGATCGCGCCTCGCAAAATGTGTTACCTGTTGTAGAGTAAAACCTACACCCATTACCCCTCTTATGGGAAATTTACCAGAACCTAGAGTACAAGGTACACGTTGCTTTCAAAATATTGGTGTAGATTTTGCAGGTCCCTTTGTGATTAAAGAAAGCAAAAGGCGTAATGCTCGCACTTACAAGGTGTATATTTGCATGATGGTGTGTTTAGCAGTAAAGGCAATACACCTAGAACTGGTAACAGACTTGTCAACACAGGCATTCATAGCTGCTTTCGATAGATTTGTATCACGTCGCGGTCTTTGCAAATTGATAATTTCGGATTGCGGTACTAATTTTGTTGGCGCTAAACGTTATTTAACTGAAGTGCAACAGTTTCTCTTAACTAGACAACCTGATCTGAATGTAGAGCTTTCGAAACGAAACATTATTTGGCATCACAACCCACCTACGGGTAGTCATTTTGGAGGGATTTTTGAAAGTGGTGTCAAGTCAATGAAATATCATTTAAAAAGAGTCGTTGGTTTACAAGTGCTAACATTTGAAGAGCTTCTAACTGTCATTAATAAAATTGAAGCTGTGTTAAATTCTAAGCCGTTGTGCGCGTTATCTAGTGACCCTTCTGAAGTGGATGTCTTAACACCGGGACACTTTCTCACTGGAGGGCCGTTGGTTTCATTACCCGAGATGCCGCTTACGGAAGTTTATTTGCCGCCTCGAGAGCGTTGGCAGATGTTACAAAGACTAACTCAATCGTTTTGGAAGGTGTGGCGAAACTCTTATCTACACACCCTGCAGCAAAGATGCAAATGGTTCGAGAGGCAGCCTAATGTTAAAATAGACGATGTAGTTGTAATTGTTGAACAAAACCTACCACCATTAGAATGGCGTTTCGGTCGTGTGACTGCGCTTCATCCTGGCACTGACGGCATAGTGCGAGTAGTTACGTTACGTACAGCAAATGGGTTACTTCGCAGACCCGTCGTAAAAATTTGTCCTTTACCGGTCAATTCTTAGCTCATCAATATATTAATTACCTATTTCTTTTTTTTTTTAATTCAGTCTTTCTATAACAATATAACAATTTTAACAAAACATTATTCTCGCATCAGATTCATTTGAACTCAGCACTACATTCAATTATCTATTTCTTATTCTTTTCATAAAACTTAATGTCATATTTTTGAAATCCCTGGAGTGATTTCAAGTGGGGGGGAATGTTCTAGCTTGCTTTCCTATTTTCCCGCCAATATTAATCCCATATCCTTTTTCCGCTGTTATTCCCTCGGCCATCACAGCATTTAGTACCACCGAGTGACGCGAGCGGCGCTACTGAGACTTCATCGAGCGACGAAGCTAATCCGCCGCCATTACAGCGCGCGCGCGTTAAAAAACTTAATTAAAATTCTTCTAAAACAATACTAAAACCTCAAAATACACAAAAGGCCTAGTGAAAGTGTTACCAGGACATATAAAAGGTGTCATCAGTGCTATAAGCAGAACTTTATAAGAACTTTAAACAAAATCTGTTGTGAAACTAAATTTGCAATTAACCGGCCGAGGTAAGTACCTACAAGCCTACCTCTAATCCTTACATTATACTTACTCCTTGCAACTAGAACAGTTAACAAAATTTAACATAAACGGGTTACGTATATTTCAATTTAAAACAAACAATTAAAAACATTCGAGCGGCTTATGGTTCGAGATTTTCGCCATTCAAGTCCCGCCACATTTAGTATGAAACAAATATGCACCCAAAATCTGTATAGGAACGACCAAAATACAGCGAAAGCTAAAATTTTGAACAAAATCTGTGTAAACAAAAAATAAAAAATATTGGAACAGACTAGTGACCTAAATGCCACAGCTTAATTGTTTTATGTTTTAAATTTAATTGCTTTTATTTGTACAATCAACTAGGTACGATTAAAAGCAATCTATTTTTGTGCCTGATTGAATTCATTTAGGGCAAACTAGTTTTTACTCCCGTTTTTACCCGCATGTTTGGGGTCATACGGCTAAAATTTCATCGAAATCGGCTTAGGCGTAAAAGCGTAAAAAACAATTTGAGATCTTTTCTTATTAAATATATACTTGTATGTCATTCAACAATAGTAAATATATCCCAATCTGTACTGACATTTAAAAGTAATGGGGGATATAAAGCTCACAAGGGTACGTAACCTCTGAAAACATTACACTCTTCTTTTCAACCGACTTCCAAAAGGAGGAGGTTATCAATTCGTCTGTATTTTTTTTTTTTTTTTTTTTTTTTTTTTTTTTTTATGTTTGTTACCTCATAACTTTTCACTGGGTGGACCGATTTTGATAATTTTTTTTTTTGTTTGAAAGGTAGTGCTTCCCGGGGGGTCCCATTTTTTTTTTATTTTTTTCCGATGATGGTATCCATATGAAAACGACATAAGTCTTAAATTAGCATTATGTATATGCGCGACAAATAGGTGAATAACTGAAAATCACGTTAACCAATTTTGATAATTCTTTTTTTATTATAAAATATATACTTCAAGGGTAATTTGGTGAAAGTTTGGCAAGGTTCTGAGCACAGGATCCATGACAAAGTAACGGAACGGAACAATTCTGAGGAGCACGTTAGCGATACTCAGTCGAATCTTTTATTTATAGGTTATTTGGATATTTGAGTCACCTTCCGTAATGTGGTTATGTTTATGTAATTATCATAGTCGAATATTATAATCAACTAGCTACCCACCCCGGCTTCGCACGGGTGCAATACTGATACTAAATATACTACAGAATTTGTTTATTTACGACATCACATCGCAAACTTCTAAAATTATCAGTGTTTCTTTACTATATTGTTCATGTATTATATACACAAACCTTTCCCTTGATTGACACGGTCTTTTAAAAAAAACCGCATCAAAATCCGACTTTGATTTATACTATGTAGTGATGGAACTCCTATACGGCTCGCAGTTAGGGTGCGATAAAGTAAAAAAAAAGTAAAGTAACAGCCTGTAATTTTCCCACTGGGATAAGGCCTCTTCTGCCATTAAGGAGAGGGTTTGGAACATATTCCACCACGCTGTTCCAATGCGGGTTGGTGGAATGCACATGTGGCAGAATTTCGATGAAATTAGACACATGCAGGTTTCCTCACAATGTTTTCCTTCACCGCCGAGCACGAGATGAATTATAAGCACAAATTAAGCACATATATATATAGTGGTGCTTGCCTGGGTTTGAACCCGCAATCATCGGTTAAGATGCACGCGTTCTAACCACTGGGCCATCTCAGCTCCTAGGGTGCGATATGGGGCAGAATTTCTTACTATCTTTAATCAAATTTTGTGTATGTGATGTGATGTCATATGATGTACGAAATATAGTTGGTCTTTTTCAAAGTTTTTTTGCTGAGTTCGATTACAGCTCTTTCGAGGGATCCTTGTAGTTTACGCCGCGTGACGTATTAAATCCGCATTTTCGAAAGTCTATTTTTGCTTTATTCGCAAGTTTCCTTTGAAATTGTCCTCGAAGTAGTTTCTGACTCATAAAAACGGCACGCTTAATCTATCAATATTAAAAAAAAATAGTTAGTCAACATCAGCTTCACTTAAAATCAAAAAATAAATAAAAATTTTAACAAAAAGAAAAACCGACTTCAAACAAAACACTATTTTAAAACAAATGAATATGCACGAAAAAGTAATAAAAATAATTGCGTATTCAACATATTTTTTAGAGTCTTCCTAAGTTAAATGAAATGAAAAATATTAGACTACTTAAAAGTCGATTAACGATTATATCATGTAGTTATAATTATTGTTATATTTGGAGCCGGTGTCAGCCACGGTGCCCTTGCCCCAACAATCAAAAGAAAGAAGCGATACGAGCCCCTTTATTGATCCAGTATATTATTGTGTAAAAGGTAATTTGTAAAAAACATATTTGTTAAAGTATTCTCGTATTGTTTTTTGATAGATATATTGTAGGGTTTTATTGGCTGACAAAAAAACCCTACAATATATCTATCAAAAAACAATTTCTATTAAAATTTTTATGGGCAGTACTTATAAATAATAAATAAATAAATATAAATAGTATCTACAACATAACGTACATTACTCCGATCCCAATGTAAGTAGCCAAAGCACTTGTGTTATGGAAAATCAGAAGCAACAACGGTACCACAAAGTCCCAGACCCAAAACAATATAGAAAACCAGTGAACTTTTTCCACATCGACTGGACCGGGAATCGAACTCGGGACCTCTGAGTGGCGTACCCATGAAAACCACGGATGTCGTCTTCAAATGTATTTTAACATTTACAAGGAAGGCATAATCGCTCGTTTACTGGCTCAAAACACAGCAGGACTGATTCTCGCGGCGAGTAAATATTTGAAAAGCATACACACACGGGTGGCGACTGAAATAAACGTCCGTCGAGGGTATTGATCAGCGGAACTGACACTAGGGCTTCGGTAAACAACCGAGGTGGATCTCATAGTAAATGTTATATTGCCATTAATCTTCCAGGAGACGTACGATTGTGCAAGTACACTGACTGGGAAGGATTCTATGGAACTTATAGCCACATTTGTGTATACTTTTTGTAGTTTTAAAAATACCGATAATCGAATAGTGAAATATACTTAATACACAATAGACGTGAAAATTAAGTGCGTTGTGTACACAATATTAAACTAAAGTTAACCAAAAATAAATTCAAAATTATTACATAGTATAAAACAAAGTCGCTTACCGTTGTCTGTCTCTATGTTTTTTTTTCTTTTTTTATGACATAGGTGGCAAACGAGCCAACGAGCCCATAGACATCTGACCAAGAAAGGAGTATGCTCTTTTCTTGAAGGTTCTCATGTCGTAACAGTTCGGAAAAACCGCCAACGAAAGCTGGTTCCACAAAACGGTTGTGCTAGGCAGAAAATGTCTAAGAAATCGCGTTGTTGTGGATTTTCGGACATCGATGTGGTGCGGGTATGAAATGCTTAGATCTTTAAAATTACACAACAGATGCGTCATGCGACATGCGTTTTTTTAACAGATATAGAGTGATTCAAGGTTTTTGTATATAATACATGGACAATGTAGTAAAGATTCACTGTTAAAATTTTAACATAACGCTGGCTAATCCTGGTCTATTACTTATTATATATTGCACCCGTACGAAGCCGTGGCGCGTCGCTGGTTACTGGCAAAAGAGCAAGTTTACAAATTAAAAATGTTAATTAAGATGGATACAAATCTTGACCAATAAAATTCTTTTGAAAGTTTGTAAAATTTCCCCGATATTATTTCAAACATACTTCGACTCTGCTAGACCGAAGTATTTAACAGAATTCGACTACTCTTTCACAAACACTTAAGCCGGCGTAATCGAGTTTACTTCGATTAATATTCGAGTAATTAGCCGGCTTATGACATTATTGTGCTCGTTCGGGGTCGCGCTAAAAATATGGCCCAATGAATAAACAGTTATATTTAATAATATTTCTGTCAAAGTTTAATGACGAGTGTCCCGGTTGAGAGAGAGCGTGGAAGTTAACGGAAGATTACTTTCAAATTGAAAAAAAGGAAATCGAAGAAAAAAAGGACTTCAGTGGCTAAAATGAGCGCATCTTAACCTATGATGTGAGTTCAAACCCAACTAAGCACCGCTGAATACTCATGTGCTTAATTTGTGTTTATAATTCGTCTCATGGTCGGTGGTGAAGTAAAATATCGCTAGGAAACCTGCGTGTGTCTAATTACATAGAAAGTCTGCCACATGTCTATTCCACCAAACATATTTTCGTGTACTGTGTTGTGTTTATAATTGAATCTCATTTAATTCTTTTTAAATTTATATAGAATGATTTTATTTACGTTATACATAGAAACTTCTGAAAGTATCAGTGTTTCTCTGCTATATTATGGATGTATTGTATAGATTATTATATTATAAACCTTCCTTTTCAATCAATCAATCATTAATCCATTGCATAGTTTTAAAGATCTAAACATACATAGGGACAGACAAATAGGTGGCGACTTTGTTTTGTACTATATAGTGATTAAAAAGGAGGTTTTTGTCCTGTAGTGGGATTTTAATATTTAATACCTTTACATATCACATAAAAAAGGTCATCAAATAAAATATTTATTACCCTGCCCATATTTGGTTTGCAGGTAATCATAAACATCGTACGACTACATTGCATATTTTCGTTAATACATTTGACCGATTTTTAAATAACAAAAATATTTTTATTATTTTTTATGTATATTGTAAATTGGTATTATAAAAATAGATCCCGCTTAGTTTCTTTCGCCGGTTCTTCTCAGGCCTGAGGTTATTCCGAACCGGTGGTAGATTTTCGACTATCAATAAGAAAGTGTAAACACTTCCATTTCGAATAATTTCTTTGACTTTGATTTTGACTTTGATTACCACTAGCTGGCGCATATAATTTGTAACGCATTTATATAATAGGAAAGATTTTATACCACGACCTTTTTTGTACTTGCCTCTCGATAGAAATATAGATAAAAAAAAAATTGATTGAAAAAATCCATACAGCTTTTTTAACTTTAGCAATCTTTTAACTATTTAAGTGTTCTGTTACTAGTATAAAATAAAAATTGCGATTCACGTCACAAATTATACCTAACAGCGGATATATTCAATGAACATTTAATATGAAACAAGAGTGCTAAGTCCATAGCTTGGCCCACGCGTGCAGTCCGCTGATTAATAGGGGCCAGCAAGCAATTAGGCGCAACGCGAAAATAATAAAGGACACTCGGTACCTCTACAGTGTTCCTCTCCAATGCTATTTATGTGAGCTTAGATAATGTGATATTCACGAAAGTTAAGTTATTTGTAATTTTAGATAATTTATCGACAAAATAATATTATGTAAATTTGAATTAGGAATGTAATTATGAATGAGCGTTGAAATTTTAATTTTATTATTATTGTATTATTCATTAAATTAAATATAAACTATGTACTATGTAAAGTAGAACTATGAAAGAGATTTGTCGTAGTTTCAATTTTAAAAAGTTAACTAATACTTTTAAAAGTTCACAACGGATATGCAGATATTATAATATTTATTTATACGATATTATTATTTTAAAATATGAATATTTATAAAAAAAGATTTATTTTATATTATCTATTTTTTGCACTATTAATTATAAGATGAAATGAAAGGACGGGGTAATTAATAATGGCGGAGTATTGAAGATGCGCAATCATGATACATCCTGATGTTACTTACGTTCGTTTCATCGAAATCAATAATTAAAAAACAATAAGGCTGTTATTTAAAATTTATAATTATTTACTTCTTCTACAGTGTAATAAAAATTGTACCTGCGCTATTCAAATTTACCTGTCATTTTAACTAGAGATTATATTTTGTCGAGTAGAATAGGATGATTTTTTATGCTTTTTACTATTATGAATATGATTTATTTCTATATACAAGCACATAATTATAAGTCCATTTCTATATAAAGATAGATTTTATAAAAAAAAGTTTCTAAAAACTGACTTAAACATAAGAACAAACAATTCCCTATAATGGACATTGTTAAATAACTTTATCTCCACTCTGATTCGACGCGAAGTAGCGTGCCCAGTGCACAGCACACAGCTCATCAATACAACAACGTTAAACTGAGTATTGAACAGGGTAACAAGAAACCTCCCGGGAGCCTTCGAACGCCATAAATCCTCACCGGAACGCCTTTTGCGATCGCGTTCAGACTACGACGATTGAAAAGCTTATTCTATTCGATTGTTGAAAAATCAATCTCACTATCTAAAGCGGACTACTCGTATTGGAGCAGTTGGCGCTCAAAATGGAAACCATACCTAGCAGTGGGTTGCTTAGAGTTGCTCTTTATTTATACTCAGCAGATATTCTTAATGAATAATGCGCTTAATGAACCTGGTCCAAGGACATTTAAAATTTCGACTACAATATGAAAAAAATAATCTTTCCGATTCTAATCTATGTTTAATTTTCCTTCTCTGTAATAAATTTGATCTATTCGAATATATTCGAATTAATTTGCTTTTTCCACACAGTGGTTGAATTGAATAAATACATATGTAAAAGTATCGTAATTCCTTCAGATTATGTATATATCAGATTGGATTTTTAAAGATCGCGTACTAAATAAAATATTGTTTAAACCATTTATTTTGCTACACATACACATACATTAAATTTAAAGAACACAGTGTAAGTAGCTCATATCTCATTATAAGCTATGCTAATGCACAGCACTGATTTTCAGATGGCCCCTGACTATGTTTATGTTAATCCATAAACACATAACATGAAAATAAATAAATGAAATTATAAGAACAAAAACTAAAACTAAAAAGTACTTATACTAAAAAAAAGAAACATAATACACAAAAAGAAAAACATCACAAGGAACTTAGAGAATAGATAGACAGACAGACAGACAGACTTAGACATAAGACACCTTTTTACCTGTTTATCTGTTGTAATATCTTGAAAAGGACGTAGAAGAATACTTTTAAAGATACTGATGCCCTATTTGCTTGTAAGATTATCATGATAGATCTATATATTAACATGATAGATCACATATTATTTATGTGATTTAAATATTTAATAAAACTACGAAAAAAACCTTTAGGAAATAGAAAATATCTCCCTGTTTCATCGTCATCTGAATACTAGTAGTCGTTGTATGAACGAGCACATTCACAACGTCTTCAGAAATCGATGTTTCATACGCGGACGATATCGTCCCGTATATCTTTCGCGGCCACCACTCAATGAATAAATTGATCCTGGCATATGACTCTTATACCGCTCTGAATAAAGGTCATATTGTAACAAAAACAACGCTTGACCCACGTCGAATATTGCAGTTTACTCAATCGAACTTTGATGAATTGTGTTTGGATATAATGTGTTAATATTTAAACCTAAATACTCTTGAAATAGAGGTTATAATTGTATGATAATAATAAATGTATTGCGAATAATATCTTCGTTGAAATTTAATCAGAGTAAAGGGTTATTTATTAAATATTTAGATATAATCGTCGTAAAAATTATGGACAAAGTAATAAGAGATATAAATTTAGAGACTTTTTGCTAACCCTTTTGGTTAGGTACCAAACTCATGATATATTCTATTTCGATTATAAATAATTATGATATTATTATGTTGTTCAAATCAAGCTTATATGCTTATAAGTACTAGAAAACTATAATATACTATAAAGAAGCTGTCAGGACCCTACGGGACCTGGAAGGTCGGGAACCGAGGGTTTTTGCGCAAAGGCGATTGCGATTCCATTAAAAATAGTTAATGTTGTTTTTATTAGGAAGGGCTTTTGCAAACAACTTATCAATTAGTCTAAGGGAACATCCAGATAGTATTGTTGTATTTCAGTTTAGAAAAGGATAAGGGACAATATGGTTTTAGGTCCAGACGAGGACATATATTTCATTTTTTTATGTTGGTTAGTTTAAAAGTTCAATAAGTCAAAATTACGTAGGATGTAATTATGTTTATTATAATTGTAATTCCAATTACTGTTAACGTAGTTTAGTGAAGCTCGATTAAAAAAGTAAAGTAAAGTAACAAAGACCTAAGGCCTCCTCTGCGGGTTGGTGGAATGCACACGTGGCAGAATTTTGACGAAATTAGACATATGCCGGTTTCCTCACGATGTTTTCCTTCACCGCCCAACACAATATGAATTATAAACACAAATTAAGCACATATATATAGATAGTGGTGCTTGCCTGGGTTTGAACCCGAAATCATCGGTTAAGATGCACGCGTTCTGACCACTGGGCCATCTTGGCTTTAAAGCCCGATTACATATACATAGTATATTTTTATCAACATTTTAAATATATGTTCATTTGGAATACCTATAAATTTCAAAAGTTTGTGTAGTTGCACCACTTCATGAAAATGCTATGTTAGGTACATAGCATTTTCATAAAGTGGTGCGTTTGCCATTAGAAAACAGTCAGCCTGATTTATTGAATAATTTTGTTTTAAAATTATTCGACCTTTACCTGTTATTGCGCCTACGAAATCAAATCAACAAGGGCTTATAATGTCTTACATTCCATATTTGTCAGCAGGTTGACAGTGCAAGGAATTTTATTATATTCTTGCACTGGTTATTCAAAAAAACTACTCACCCTCAAGAGGTCAATGCCCTCAGAAAATAAATACAAAAATTAACCGAGTCCTCACTTGGGAACTTAAAATTCTTAAGCCAAAGAACTTTAACAATGTTCTTAAAATCTTGTACGTTTCGGTAACGTCGGTTATTTTCCGACTATTGCATATTTGATGTGGTTTGTACACGGACAGGGAATTGGGAACAAATACGAGCGAACTTTAATCAAACAAGGAATTCGCATTGCGGTACGAAACGCTAACTTCTTGGAATTCCGTATGTTTTATTTTTGGAGGTAAAAGCGACTTCGGAATTAAGGTTGAACAATCGCCTAACTTCGTAATAAAAATTGTCTTTATGTAATTACAGTTGTCACCCGTGGACTTCTTCTCATTTTGGGGGTTATTTAAAGCTCTGGGTTCAAGCCTCGAAGGTCGAGATGGCCCAGTGGTCACACGTGTGAAATTTTTTCATACGTCGTGTATTTAAATTTATATATATATATATTGTAAATAAATTAACTATGGTTGATACTATATTGTTGGCACTTGTTTCTGGCATAGAATCATCTGTACAATGTCCAAAATTCGTTTTTAAAATACAATACTTATATACTTTAGTTATTAAAACCAATACATTATCTTAGTAACGACATTAATTACTTATGTAACATATAAATAGACGATAATACAAAGAAAATCAAACAAAAACATATTTATTATAAAATTATCTTTTATCATTGCAAAATATTTTTTTCACATCATAATCGTCCTACGTATACCACTTCAGTCCATATCATCAATCGCCTCATAATATCCCGGCTAAAGAGATATCTTGCAACATAAATGCATGTGTGCGAGCGAGACAACGGTATACAGAGTCTCCTGTCAGTTCCGTATTCAAAACATCCACTGTTACAGGAACTCGGGATTAGGAAATTAGATCGTTGCGTTGCCCTTAACATTCTTAATCATCTTCGTTTCTCGTCGCTTCTTCTAGAACTGTCAATAGTTTAATTTTAGTAGTTATCTTCTTAGACACAGGTATACTCTGCAACGTACTTAGCATTGACAGGAGAAATAGTTTGTCCTCATCATCGTCCAATTCGTACTTCGGTTTCTTTGCTCGCCTGTACCTGTCCTCTTGCAAAGGATCATCATCATCATCTTCCTTCTTAATATTAGTTGTAAAATCTGGGACTTCGTAGTAAATGTAATCTGGTGCTTCATCTGAGTCTCTTGATATAACCACTTTACGGAGGAATTGTAGTTGTTGGAAATGCGTGTATTCAGACTTCCTTGGTCCCGGAAAATCTCCAGCCTTTAGCTTCTCCTGTCTTTTGAGCTCGCGTGTGAAACAGCCTCGAATGCCTTTCCATTTCTTTTGTAATGTTATTTCTGAAATTAGTAAATTATAAATTTAATAAATATCAAATTGTATACAAACAACAAACATAACTTATTTCATATAAATAATAATTTCTACAAGTTATAATTAGATTTTATGGGTAAACATATTTTAGAAAAAAATATAAATCTATAATATGTTCGAGGTCATTTGGATAAATATTTAATTAATATACTTACTTGTTTACGTTAATGAAATGATATAATTTATCAAAACAATTGATAATACATTTAGTACCGCAACAAATAACCAATTCAATAAACGTTCATAAAATACAACAACATTGTAATGAATAAAGATTTGAAATAAAAATAGGTTTGTTATCATAACAATGAAATGTTTAAAACGTCATTGTCACTTACCGGCATTTCTCCGCTCCGTGGCTGTCAAGGACTTGCCGCCGAATATATCAACAATGTCATCCCAACATTGCTTTTTCAATTCTCTCTTAGAATATTCCTCTAAAGTACTATCCCATAAAGGTGGTCTGTTTTCTATTTCTTCTATAAATCTTTCCGTATCGAAATTATCCATTTTTACAGTTAAAAATAATTCGATTTATGAATTGTAAAACGTTTTAACGCGTCCAATATCGCGACTGGTGGCCGACTGGTTGTGGAAATAGATGCGTGGCCAAAATGGCGGCGTGTGCCGAGCGAGTGTGACGTACAGCGCCGCTCGACGCAGCGGTTTGGCAACGCCGCGCAGTTGCCGGTCGCCTTGTAGCGGAGTATTTCATATCGACTTGGTCACGTCGCCATTTGCAATTGCGGCGTATTTTATTTATTGCATAATATTTTTGCACCCGCTAGCTTCTCTTGAACTGGATCTATTTTAATAATTGATATTGGTATTATTTGAATAATTAATTTGAATTCTTTCTATGTTTTAATAATATCACTGAAGAATTTAAAATTTACTCTTTAGTTTTGTCATGATTTTTTTAAATATACTTGTACAATTTTAATTAAAATAACAATATTTAGTACGGCTTTGATTTTTAAAAACGTTTTTAATTGAAATAACATTTATAAGTATAATTATTGATTCGGTTATCGACACCTAATTGTGGGACTCCAGTCACTTCCTCTCGTGGCGTGGTGCGGTGAGCTCGTACTGTCTGGCACGAAAAAAACAAAATACAATAAGCGGACAAATAATATATGTATCGATTGGTAAATTAATATAGTGACAAAGTAGAAAAAGAGTAACTACTGAGTTTCTTGCCGGTTCTTCTCGGTAGAATCTACTTTCCGAACCGGTGGTAGCTTCACTTAATTGTTAAATGACGATTCAAAAATGCTTGTAAAAGCCCACTTGAATAAAGTATACTTTGATTTTGATTTTTGATTTTGGTTATGTGACTAGTTTTACGACAGCTTAGTGGCTGACAAGTCAGGTACTAAAATGTTATTGAATATTTCCATGCAAAAATTCTCGCGATAAGTAGAGTTTAGATGTCAATGATATTCTAATAAACAGATATGAACCCATACTAAACAACAAAAAAAGTGTGCCGCGCCGGGGACCGTTTATTTTACATTTCGTTACAAGTAAAAAGGATAGCTTGATAAAAACGATAAGTAAAAGGGATAACTAGATGTTCTAATTGCGCAAAACGTATTGCTACGTAATTATTGATTTTTTATTTTTTATTTGACGACCTCCATGGTCGAGTGGTGTGTACACCGGTTTTCATGGGTACGCCACTCTGAGGTCCCGGGTTCGATTCCCGGCCGTGTCGATGTAGATTACCATTAGTTTTCTGCGTTGTCTTGGGTCTGGGTGTTTGTGGTACCGTCGTTACTTCTGATTTCCATAACACAAGTGCTTCAGCTACTTACATTGGGATCAGAGTAATGTATGTGATGTTGTCTCATATTTATTTATATAAAAAAAAAAAAAAATTATGACGTATTATATATATAATTTATATAACTTATTACTACGTAAAACAACTAAAGGCAAACGTCCCAATTAGGACGTTTTCTAGTCTTCACTTTTTGCGCGTTAATGACATATCTGTTTATTAGAACATCATTGTTGGATGTTGAATGTTTAGTCTTCCGTGTCTCGGAAAGCACGTAAATCAGTTGGTTCTGCACCTGAACTCTTTCCTATCGTATCGTATTTGCAGAAGACATCTGCAGAATTTATTCTATTCGCTTACAACTTCCTCAATAATAAATAATATATCTGTTGTAATTTTAAAATTAATCATAATGATAATATTCGAACTATGAATATTACAGTTAATTAAGAACTTTCGCAAATTTGAATAAATTTGCAAGATTATTCCGAACTCGGCGAATATTACGAACGTTCGGTAAAATAATACGATACGATTTAGTTATTCTAGTAAGTTTCCTATTTGCAATATGCAAATAGCACCACACATTTAAACTACCTCGTCTAGCAGCTAGGAGGAAGAAAAACATTGAGTTTATTTTTTAAAAAGTAGGAAAAAATCTTACATTAAACTGGTACGATAAATAAGAAAAAGATTTTCCAGAAGAAAATAGTATGATATACCAACGTCATAGAGATGAAAAAATAGGTTATCCCAGGAACTAAGCAACAGATTCTAAATAAACGGATATACATTATTCCTGAGTGTCATAGGCATTAATTATATTTAGATAATATCATTTTCTTTGTTATGGTCGGCCAGTCTCGGTCAAGTGACTGAGTGACCGGAAATTGGAGCGAACTGACTTTTTATCTGGTTCTATCTTACTCATTTTTCATAAAAATTATTCTTGCTTTTGAACATTTTTTCAAGATTTATTTAAAATTTGTAATTTTTACTTGTTTTAGATTTCAGAGGAGACAGAGGATAGATAGATTGATTATATGAGTGATTTCATAAATATTTGATAACAAAAAATAAATATATAATTGAACAATTATAAATTTAAGTATATAACATGTTAATCTTTGAAATCTGTATATTAAGTATACGCTTAAGTACAAGTAATACTCGAAGAGATTACTTTAAAAATATAGTCTGTGGACGGAATGGCATGTAATTTTAAGATAAATTTATTAAGGGGAACGAGTGAATAAATATAGTATAGAAATAATATAGTTTCATACAACAAGCATTAGACATACAATATATTTATAATAAAAAAGTTACAAACAGCGTCAAGCGTTTTACACACGCGCACACATACACATATTATATTCAATGTGAAAAAAAAGAGCTGAGATGGCCCAGTGGTTAGAACGCGTGCCTCTTAACCAATGATTTCGGGTTCAAACCCAGGCAAGTACCACAATAAATTTGAGCTTAATTTGTGTTTATTATTCATCTCGTGTTCAGCGGTAAAGGAAAACATCGTGAGGAAACCTGCATGTGTCTAATTTCAACGAAATTCTGCCACATATGCATTCCACCAACCCGCATTGGAACAGCGTGGTGGAATATGTTCCAAGCCCTCTCCATTAAGGAGAGGGCTTGGAAGGGGAGGCCTTAGCCCAGCAGTGGGTAATTTACAGGCTGTTACTTTACTTTACTTTACAATGTCAAACATTTATAGTCCTTGTTCATACTGCCATTGCATTGTACAGGTGACACGTCGCAGTTGAAAATCAATGAAAATTATTTTTATTTCAATAATGATAATCGCCCAACCAAGCGTTATATATTCTGTCTTTTGAATCAACGTTTCTTATATTTTTAGTCCCAATAAAAGACGGTCGAATATCGACCAATCAGAGTACACTGCTAATAATAAAATGTGTGATAAAAGGTAATAATTTTGGTATATACCATTTTTTGGTATAATTTGGTATATTGTGTGCAATATTATACTTGATTTGAAAAACAATTATGATAACCAAATAACAGCATAAAAAAAAATCACTTTTCAAAGGATAGCTAAAAATACATGTGTTATAGTATTCATATTTATCGTGTCTTTGTATACAATTATAATTGGCAAAGTATAAAGAGTAGAAAATTATCCATATCTAATTTTTAGTTTTATTCATAAATGTACGTATACGAGGCTACTTAGCCTTGTATGTATATGTATGTATGGATTGAGATGGTAAATACATAATCGAAATTGCAACATACTGTAAAGCGTTTGCGTGTTTCAGCTTAGGAGACATTCTTAAGATAAATATTCATAACATATACCTATACCATACTATAAAATTATAATATTTTAATAAACATACATATATCAAAAGTAAAATTCATATTATTTAAAAAAAACGAAATTATGCCGTAGAAGTTATAGTTAAATATTATATTTGTCAACATGACTTCACATAAAAAATTATTATACATAAAAATTACAAAAATGTATCCACAATTTTATATTTACTTTGCTTGCTCCGTGTAAACATACAGCTAAAATATTCAAAATTTGCATATTTGTTCGCCATCACGATAACAATAAAAAATAATCTGAACAATTCAATGATTGTATTAGTATAATATTATGAATGGTGTTAAAAGGCTTGTGTGAAGAGGCACTAAGCCGCGCTGAACGTAAATCAAGCTGATGTGAGGACAATCGCAGCAAGACGCTATTGTAGCCATTCATGAGCCATGAATGTGCTGTGATTTACTGACTCATGACGCCAGTAGTCGCTTTGTCGTGTCACTAATGGGAAGCGTTATTTCTGTTATGATTTAAAATATCATGACTGAATGAGACCTAATCTACCTACTTGGTTACTCGAATGGAACCAGTTTATATATTATACTATATAAATCACTAGCAACCCGCCCCGGCTTCGCATGGGTGGAATACTGATACTAGATATCTTACAGAATTTGTTTACTTACGACATCTCATTAAAAACTTCTCAAAGTATCAATGTCAATTTATCATATTCTCCATATATTACATACAAAAACCTTCCCCTAGAATCATTTTATCCATTAAAAAAACGCATAAAAATCCGTTGCATCATTTTAAAGATCTAAGCATACATGTGGATAGGCAGCGGTAAGCGACTTTGTTTTATACTATGTTAAGATTAAACAGACCTGACACACTATGTCATAACAAAACATATCAAATGTAATCTTTAACACGTATTATTATAGTGTAAGGAGTTTTTATGCATCGTCATTAACGACGGAAACTAATTCAGAAAGTACATTTGCTTGTCATCGAAGTTATTGGACAGACGATGGTGACAATGACAGTTGGGCATGATTAAGACACGTACGCCATTTTGATTTTACTCAATGTTATTTTAGTATTGAAGTTTGCAGTATTTATTTATGATATTCTTTTGTTACCTCGCTTCTGCTTGCTTAGAATAGTGATAATAATATAATCTAATTTTGTTTTGTAAAATAGGTAGAGCTAATGTGCTACCTGATGGTAAATGATCACCATCAAAAATTGTTAGTTACGAAGGGTAGGATCTATGTTCAGTTGCGGTACTTACCGAAACGGGCTGACACTAAATCCTAGCAGATCGGCACAAATAGACGCAAAACTATATTTAGAAATAGTTTGCCAAATGACGTTCATTGCCAAATATAACAACACAATTATACACAATATGTAATCAAGTGATATAAATATTTTGTTTTATTCTTAAATTAAACTGCCTTTTTTGTTTTTGTTAGGTACTTATTTCATTTATAAAAAAAGTTATCTTAAATTTTCATAATTACTAGACCTTGATTAAATTAATTAATAGCGCTGTCACGTTTCTAAGCAATCACGGCTTTGAGCAAATATGTAAGAATTGATATTAATCGTTCATATGATTCTGAACGTTACATCAAAGCAATACGTTTTGTAATGGCGCGTGTTTTGACAGCCGGCGAATATTATCTGTGGCGACGATGGCGGGAAATTATTACAGATAATATTTACTTAACTCGGTCGCGTTCAAAGACCAGGATATTACTTGTACAGCCAACGAGAAAGCGTATTTAAAATTAATTTTTGAATTTAAATTCAAATTTTGTCGTTTTCATAAATTAAAATATACGATGCGTTAAATTATATTAGGTATTTGAAATATTATATTAATAAAATTTTAAGCGTATAAATGTTTTATCATTTTAATATTTTTTTTATTATTAAGCCTTTTTGTTATATAAATTAAAAACTTAACACGTAAAAAAAATTAATGTAATGTTTTCTTTTGTAAATAATTATATATTGATAATAGCGAGATAAGATACCTGGTTCACGTAATTAAGATTTGAATTAGATTTTGAAACTAACATGGACTAAGCTTGAAAGCTGCAGGCGACGCCATGTAGATCTTAATATAGATAAATTTACTAACCCGACCTTAAAGATCATTAACTAGTTTAATACATACAAAGACAAATAATCATAAAAATAATGATTGCATATATAGATATTTCAAATACCAATTATAGCAACAGTCTGCAAATTCTATATCCTTCCTATTATCCTATTAAATTCTGAGGAGGTGTTGGAGCCTGTTCCACTAAGATGTTTCAAAAGGTTAGGGTCTTCACAATTGGCAGATTTTCATTTCAGACGTGCAGGTCTCTTAAGGATGTTTTTGATGACAAATATAGCACTAATATAGTGGAGTAGGCCGAGTGCCTTTTTTTCTTTATTGCAGTAGGGCCACAATATAATTAAGTACTATTCATATTCCTATTTACCCCACATCATCTGAGATTCACGTATTCTAACAACTGAAATAACTCGGCTCGTATTTCAAAATCAAAAATACATTTCGTTAGTGGAAATCAAAAAGAGCCAAAGCGCCTAAATAGTTTCGTTTAGGAAAAGAGATTTTAAGTCCAAAATTTTAAACCTCACTTTCCTTTTCACTGATGATTTACACTGTTTTAATTCATACAATCAAGTTTAACCGTGTTAACAACATAGATGGTGAAAAAGTCGCCGTGTCAGGTTGACAAAACGACTACATACATTGATAAATGACGTCATTAAAAGTTGTATTAATCATTTCTACCGTATATTATGTAGCTTAGTAGGACAGGAAATTATATAACTTATAATGCTTGTATTTTTTATGTTAAAGATTTATTTACGCCCCTGGGGGGTAAAAAAAACTCGTACAACGTTACGGTAACTGTCATGACGTTCTCTTATGCCGTCATACATCTCCTCTCTGTCTCTCTTCTCTATCTATTTACTTAATCTAATGCCGAATTTAAAACATAAACGTGAAAACGAAACAAACATATACAGCTACATTAAATATAAAAAAAAATGTATCCGTGGGCCACGTCTCCCAAGAAGACGACAATAATAATGATTTCCAGCGAAGATCTGCTGATGTTTATTATTAAATATAAAACGCCAAAATGTTTAATATAAAATTTAAAAAAAGGCACGGGCATCTGCGAGCCTGTGGATGTAGTAAATTAAATAATAAAAAAAAAACGAAACAAACAAACAAAAAAAACATCGAATATATTATATAATTTAGGATTTCCATAAATTCCATAACCAATCAACATCGAAAGTCCTGTATTGAAAAAATTATCTTCTGCATCAGCCCTGCGTCACCAACCTATACAATACTACAATAGCATAAACATTTAATTGATCAAAATTCCAGATCAATAATGCTACTAACCCGATGCGAGTTCGTACTTGGTAAGGCTGTCTTACTGTTGTGGCTGTACCTAATACGTTCCGTTCCACACAAAAGCCGTATTTCTTATTCGATCGTTCACATCGCATCGAACATCAAAGCATGTTAAATTGTTCGTGAAGCGACTTCTGTGTATCATGAAATAATATTTTCGGTATTTATTTTTTTATATTTATCCTCTTACATTCAATGAGTCGAGATAAAATGTAAAACGATAAATTGCCCCAAAACAAGAGACGGGAATTTAAATAAATAAACTCGGCCGGCTTAACTTCAAAGACTTTTAAAAATTTTGTTACAACAATTTATTTCAGAAAATTAATGATTTTATAATTCGTTGTTTACTGTTAATCTTAAATAAGAAAACATAATATTTTGATGTATTGATGAGAACAGGAAATTATAATAATACTGTCGAGCTTATTTAACTAGTAATAATTACAATGTGATTCGAATCTTTAAATCTTTTACGCTTAATTAATAATTCCAAATTTTTCAATATTTTCACAAAATATTTTATATAGGTAACACTTAAAGTAATTAAATATGTTGACATTGGAACAAAAGAAGTAGTATATTTTATTTGAATTACCTATTCAAATAAAATATACTACTTCTTTTGTTTTTTATGAGGCGTACTCCTCCGAAACTAGGAGCTCCAGATTATACGCAAACTACGCAGGCCAGGTGCCCGAAACGCATCTACAAATATATATACCATAAAATAATCTGGTAAATAAAGCCATTTCCACGGAGATTAAATACATCTGATTTTTTTTTTAAATTTAAAATTCTCGATTAGTAAATGACATCCCTTATATTTTCAACATGAGCTATTTTTTAATAAGAAAATTTTGTCGCATTCATTGAACGAAAGGAATGATATTGAATACTGTAAAAATGCTTAATTCAACTATGATTTGTTACTTACTCGTTGAAGCAGTAGAAGAGGACTTACCTGTAAAAAAAGGATATCAAAAATTAATATAAGGCATTAGTGAAATCTTACCTTTATTTTTTTACATTTATAATTAATAGCTTTTAATAGTTCGTGTCCATAGCTGGTTTCAGAAACATTTGACGATTATATTCTTGTGATAAAACGTTGATGTACAGTTTGTATTTGGCAAACTGTACATAATAAAATAAATCATTGATGAGCTGTACGCAATACTTAGGAAAACTACACGACATCACATCGGTGATGGCGACATCGTGTACCTTTAAATTTAAGAAAACTTTTCAGTTTCCAGTTCAGTTTTCTGCCAGTGAAAGCCCCGTCAAAATCGGTTCAATCGTTCAATATATTAGCCGAAACAAACAGACAAAAATTGTAAGAAATATTATTTTGTTATATTAACCCTGTAGACATAATATAAATATACATTTAATAAAAAAATATCATAAAGATACAGACACTCCAATTTTATTACATGTATAGATATTACCTGATAACCAAGCCCTAAAGAGCGAGTGAAACTGTAGTCTAAAACTAATATTTCATTGGCTAATCATTTGGACTGAATGGAGCGATAACTGGCTTAGTTTAGATCATTGTATTTTTGGATTTTAGATAAGCGATGGATGTCCAAATGTAAATACATGAAGACGGATAGCCAGAGACAGATCAGATTACCTAGCTAATGCATCCGGTCAGTGATCTCGGGCGATATAAAACATCTATCACGATTGTGTTTCATTTGTTCTCTACTTTTACTGTCTGTTGAATAAATCGTTCTAAATGTACACCATTATATAAAGAGATAAATTTAAGAAATTATTTCATTAAAAAACTTAATATTAATAATCAAACTAAAATTTGAACCTTTTGGTTTCGAAATTTGAATGTGCGATCTATGGAACATTTTTAAATAACCTGCCCAGAATTGAATAAATACTACAATCTTGTATTGAGTGATATGTTCAATTTATCAATTTTTCTATACAAACTTTAAAATTGTAAATAAATCAAGTTAAAAATTACTTTGGTGTCTTATTGTAGAAACGAATCTTGCCCTAGGAAGGATACAATAGGAAACTTTCCTAGGGCTAAATTTGCAAAGTCGGAAACTAGGTGTTATTAGTTTACCTTTCTTCCTTCTGTCTATACAATATCACTTCAAAAAGATCTATAATATTGTAATAGGTCCATATTCTTTATCAAAAACGTCCCGAAGCGAGTCTCAAGCTCCAAGATTCTAAATGGACCGAACAATTCTTTATTACAGCATGAAAACAGTTTCAATATCTGTGGCGTTATTTCAAAACATACATACAGATAGTTTGATATAAGAAGTTACCTAAGCCGATAAAACTTTGCCTTTTTTCTTAATTAACTTTGTTGATCTACAGGGTACACCTTAAAGATGTTTGGTCGTTGTACCTGCACATTATAAATATTCGGATATGTCTGATTGTCATCCCATCAGATTATGAAAGTCTTCCATGGGTAGCACGAATCTTACGCCAATCGGTTATCATTCTACCGCCAATAAGTAATGAAAGTATAAATAATGCCTTGGTTTGAATGTATATGGGACATGTAATTAGAACCTCAAGGGGTAGAACTTCTACTATCTCGTAGCTGACAGAACATTCAGGGAGTAAGAACTTAAGTAATACTTATATATTTTATAGTGCTAAAATACAATTGACCCCATCCATATCAGGGTAAATAATTTCCATGAGTAAGTAATCTTGTCATTTGCCTTCCTTATATATAATACTCAAAGCCCATTACGTAATAATTATGGGTAGATTAATGTGATTTACAAAGCTAATACCTGAACCGGCCGATATACATACGCGAAATATATAAAACTGTACGTATAGTACTTACGCACCCTATATATCGCCAGAGATCAGATCTGCATTGAATAAAGGACAACCGGGACACAAATTAAAAGAAAAAAGGTTGACTTTTGCATTTATAACGTTAGTTGCAATCAACAATTACCAATAAAATCTATAACAATAACGATTTGCTATATCAGTAAGTATAAGTCAAATAGATATAATTCAATATTATGTTTATAACATAAGCTTAAGTTAACGCAACTTGTCATTTTCTCAAGAGCCCGGGTAACTTTGGAGTCATAATCACATTAATGCGATTGGAGCTATCTGCGTAAAACGCTTACTGCCAATTCACGATTACTGATCGCATACGACAGAAATCCGTTATGAGAAAAACTGGTAATCATATTAACGTCAAAGTATAAAAGCGTTTCAATTTATTTCATATAAGAATAATACATAAAATGTTGTGACTTGAGTCGTATGTCAAGTCGTTTTTTTTCTTATGTGAATAAATTGTAAGACGCTTCTTGTTTTTAAATAATTTACATTTCTCGTCAATTAAACAGGAAGATACTGTTTCTATATTAATTTATATGAAGAAGCTAGACTGGATAAACTAGCATATACATAGTGATCGTTTGCTTCTGTAATATAATTAACTCATAACAATGATGTACCTCAGACAGCGATAGCTTCGAAGTTATGGCTTGTACAAATAAAAATAAAAAAAAATAAACATCGATATCCGTCAGTAGATTTACTGAGAGGTTGGTTCTAGATGGAAAGGTTTTAAACATTATTTCAGCATTTCGTATATTACTAGTAGCCTTTCCCTCCTTCGTATGGATGAAAAAATCTTTTTCAACGAGATATTTATATAGATGGAAGTGTCACAGATTAATAAGTTATAAATAAATATGCAATGGATTAGATTTCGATATTTGACAAATCCAAAAATAATATTAAATGTTTGTTATCAATAGTTGTAGTGTTTGTGATGAAACGTGAAAAGCTAAGCAAAAAAACCTTTTATGACTTCAATACTACAAATTAATTAAAAACTAAAAATGTTGTAAAAATAGAAATAAAAAACGCTGTGTCCACGCATCGCTTGTGTCCTCTCACGCGGGATATCACGAAAAAATTTAATAAAAAACGTAACCAAGCGGCAATCATTTCGCCGAGTCGCGGCCCTTTAAGGGCGCACACATACGAGCTACAAGACTGACTAAATATTTAATGTTATATTAACTATCATTCTAGTTAGTATATTAGCTGCATGCGGTAAATTGGCCAAAGGAAAATATTTAATCGGAATACTAAAAATATATTTAGCCAATTTTCTACACACCAATTTTACTCACAAAATATACTAAAATCTACCACGCGAATTATTCAATATAATATTTAAAAAAGCAATCAAAATAATAAATTAGTAAACAAATATTTCGTTGTAAAGTAAAAGTAAAGTAAAGTAACAGCCTGTAAATTTCCCACAGCTGGGCTAATGGATCTTCCATTAAGGAGAGGGTTTGGAACATATTCCACCACGCTGTTCTAATGCGGGTTGGTGGAATACGAATGTGGCAGAATTTCAATGAAATAAGACACATGCAGGTTTCCTCACGATGTTTTCCTTCACCGCCGAGCACGAGATGAATTATAAACACAAATTAAGCACATATATATAGTGGTGCTTGCCTGGGTTTGAATCCGAAATCATCGGTTAAGATACACGTGTTCTAACCACTGGGCCATCTCGGCTCTATATAACATTTCGTTTGGTTGTCAGATATTCGATGTACAACAAAAGACTACAATTAATTGCAACTTCTCCACTATTGAACACAATGTTTCTAACGCTACAAGTTATACAGTAATCAACAACACACTGAATACATATATTCGTACTTTCCTTCCCTCTTTGTATAACTTATCACCTTGTTGCATATTTTAGGTGTTCTTTAATTAAATGTTTTTCAGTTAATATAAAATACACAAAATGAAAACCGCATTCAATACAGCAGGGATTCTGTTGTATTAGGTACTGGAATATTATTTTGTTATAGCTCTCAAGGTTCTCCGGTTAAATTGCCAAGAGAAATTATTACAATTGGGCGCGTGTCTGTGAATAAGTTTGGGTTGAATTTTAGTAACGAATATCTATTCTAAATAATATTTTAAGCTTAAATATAATCTTAGTGTGCAGTTTTCCTTAAGCGATGGCATTCCGTAGACCGAAGTATAGGAGAGGCCTAAGTTCAACGAATTCAATTTAGATCATTCTTCTATAGCATTATCCCATTTGATGGCCCCCTGTCCCCATTCTGTACTTTGGCTTTGCCCCCTGCCCCGTCCCGTAGCCAGGCTTTGCCTCCGTCCCGTACCCGCGCGAAATTGGATCGTATTTTGCATAAAATGAAAATCGAATCGAAACTAACGAAATAACCCCCGGAAAGGTCTTGATAAATGTCTTTGCGAGGTCCGAGGCCATGTCGATGATTGGGGATAGAAGGGTGAACTGCTACATATGAAAAAAGTTAGATACGTGGAAGTTTTAGAAACGTAAGCAATTGTCATTTCTTACGATACACAACAAGTACAGGCCCGACATTTTTTCACTAAGCAGGAATAAAATATTCAAATCACATTTAAAAATTTTATAAGCAGTAAAATAAAACGTTGTGTTGTGGGTTCTTCTCTTGTCTACCAACTCGCATTGGAACAGCGTAGTGGAATACACTGCTCCTTCTTTCAAGAAGATGAGACATTAACTCACACTAATTAATAGTAATTAACAGCCAAGCCGAAAATAAGATATCAAGTCGCTTCTTTGAGAACAATACTAGATATTATCTAAACACCTTGACACAAAGTACGAATGGAATTTGTTGCCATTTAATAATCTATTTTATTTATAGTTCATTTATATTTTTATTTTGTATACCAGATCGTTTGAAACGCGTTAAATTCTTTCAAAAGTCTATATATAAATAAATTCCTTTTTAACTAAAGATTTCATGAAGAATGTACCGATGAGTTAACCCCACAATTCTTCGGGGTAAACGGGAAAATAATACAATTAATGGGCCGAAAATGCCGATACCCTTCCGTAAAACGTGTTTATTCAAAACATATTCGCTTATAGCTGGGAAGGTTGATGGATGTACTGTATCTTTGGTGAATGATATATGTACTACTAGTTGTGGCCCGCGGTTTGGCGTTTTAAGGCTTGGTCGTAATGTGTTAAGCAAAAACAGTAGTTTATGTCCATCCTTGGAGTTCAAGTTTGCTTCATACCAAGTATCATCAAATACGGTTCATTGGTTTGTTACTGAAAGTGCGACAGACAGACAGACAGAGTTACTTTCACATTTGTAATATTAGTAATAGATTTTGCTGTGTGAATTCATGAAAACGTCTGTTGTTCATTGGTAAAACAATAATTGTTTATGAATATAAAGTACCTCATTCTTATGAAACATATCTAATTTATTTTAAGGAAAAGAAATGATTTAATTCATTTAGATGCTGGATAGCTACATATCAAATATTTTACAGTTTAACAGCTATAATCATTGTGTTTATTCAATGAAATTGAGTATGTTTGTAGCGGTTGTTGTTGTGTTTGTTACACTATAATATACCTCTTATGTAAAATCATTCAAGGGGACTTCTATTTATATATTGGTTTCTTTGAATTTTCAATGAAACGCGTCTTGATTTGAAGAGGAAACATAAAGTGCATTATTCTTAATCATAATAAAAAGTGTTAATCAGTTTTATAATGACTTTACCGTTTATCAACTTATACGTCAATAACATACCTGTGACTATAAGTCCTTATAGCATATCTGTGTAATCTAAATATAATTTAGATAAAAATAATAATTATAATATAGGCAGGCTGACTGGAAATCGGATCATCTGACTGTAAGTGCACACCACGGCCAACAGACATTAGCTTTGAAAGAACTCTTAATCACCCCTGATATTCCATACATGGTACATACCCAGACCGGATTGCGCAAAACCTTACCACCAATTAGAAATGACAGTGGTTTAACGAAATACACGTACACTTTGGTTGTCGAAAAAATAACCTAACATTGGTACGATTTTTCTCAGGTTGCTGGTGTTTTGGCAATGTAATTAATTAATATTCTGCGGTGGTGACCACTAACCATCACTATTATATATAAGTTCATTTAAAACAAAGCACAACTCATTAAAAATATTAGTGAGTATAATACTCGTTATAAATATTTCAACTAGATCCAATAAGTACGCGCGACGCGCTCGCCGCGGGCGCTACGTAAATTAGAACGGAAAACTGTTTTATCCCTTATAATAAAATTTAAAACAAAAGCTTTATTCCCTTTGATATGTTTCGAAAATAAACCTCGTTGAAATATTATTTATGTAAGAAAATTAACTTACCCATGTAAAAGTACGAAATTTTAGACAAAATAATGATTAGGCGGTATTCTAACGTACATTATTATTTATTACTTGTCAATTTATTGGAGCCGAGAGCCGAGATGGCCCAGTAGTAAGAACTCGTGCATCTTAAGCGATAATTGCGGATTCAAACTCAGCCAAGTCCCACTAAATATTCATGTACTTGATTTGTGTTTATAATTCATCTCGTGCTCAGCGGTGAGCAAAACCTGCATGTATCTAATCTAATCGAAATTCTGTCAAATGTACATTCCATCAACCCTCTTTGGAGCGTGGTGGACTATGTTCCACAAGTGGGATATTTTCAGGCTGTTGATGTATATGTTATGTATATAAAAAAGTATTTGCCACAAATTAAAAATATGGGTTTTTTCATATATTATTTATAGATGTAAAGTGATGAGCACCAAAATTGCACAAAAAAAAAGCTGTAAACGATACCCCGCGCCGGAATGTAATGACCTGTAAGAGATACAGGTTGTGTCGCAGGGTTAACGAAGGCACGCGAATGTGCGCCTCGGTGGGTTTGAAAAGAATATACATTTTCATATGACTATATTAGGGTTAAATAAATAAAAATGTCATCATTTCCTGAGATACAATTTTTAAATAAATTATATTATTAACTAGCGATCCGCCTGGCTTTTCACGGATGCAATGCTGATACTATAAATATACTACAGAATGTCTTACAATGTTCACAGTTTTTCAGCCATAGGCAATACAAACCATTACGTCTTATGACATCACTTTAGTAATGATCAGTGTTTCTCTATTATATTGTATCTGTATTAAACATTTAAACCTTCCTTTCAAACCAAGCTATCTATAAAAAAAAAAAAAACAAAACAAATGATGTCTGATAATTCGCACGGTAGAGCTTCACTGCCCGCTCATCAATTGTTCTACCACCAAATTTAGTGTCGTTTCTTTCCGTTTTCCTACAAAGTAGGTAATATCTTAGTTTAAAAGTTCTTTTATGTATTTGTAATTTTGAAAACGGTTAACATGCCTTACAACAAGGGGTTACCAAAAAAAATTTCTTAGTACATTTTTCTGTCTACCTACCTTTTTTAAAATTAAGTAAACTTTGCCATCAACTAATAATAATGTATATTAACAAATCTTTTATTACAATCGGCATCGAGCCAAGCGATATCTCTGACGTATGTTAATAGATCTTACCACTCACCCCGACCATACTTAAACATTTTTTAAACAGAGAGAGGAAAATGTAAGGTATATAAAGTTATGCAAGTAATGTGGATATGGTTTCTACAATCGGCAGAATTTCTATCAGAATTTAAATAAATTGACGGCCATCGTGCTAAAGCATTGAAGGTCAATTCTTCAAGTTTCTTTTATTATTATTTTTTTTTTAACATTAAGTAACAGCCAGTATTTGCCCCACTGTTTCTTTGATTTAATTGAATGTTGCAACATTACAGTTTAAAGTATACTTATATGCAAACTTATATTAAGAAAATATGGATTATGATTATGATTTTGAGAATCTATAATCTATTTGCTTAAACTTAGACCTGGTTAAACTTACTTTATAACTGTATATTGTTTGTGTATTTCCAGCTCTGTGATAACATTGTTGTACACAACACAGTCTAGTGTAGTAACAGACGTTTAAGAGCAAAACAGTAAAAACACATTTAATTAAGCCATAGGTTACTTCACCATATCAAACACTAAAGGTAACAAGGAACGAAATTTTTCACACAAAAATGACCTTTATATTGTTAATAATAAATACCAATTGAATTTGAACTCAAATTTGTAGTTTT
Source organism: Vanessa cardui (assembly GCF_905220365.1). Lineage (NCBI taxonomy): Eukaryota > Metazoa > Arthropoda > Insecta > Lepidoptera > Nymphalidae > Vanessa > Vanessa cardui. Next base: position 402,465 of record NC_061136.1, read on the forward strand.
CTAGTCTGCCTTATTCGGTATAGTGTTCGAGCTTTCTTGCTAATTATTACAGAGATAGTCGGATAGACATAGAACAGAAGTATTTAGGTAGATGGTAAGTCGTGCTTAGAATGAGTCGCCAAGTGGCAAGTTTCTCCAGATTAACAAATGCAATATCGAAAATAAAATTTTTCAGCACGACCTAGGCTACGGAATAGATAATCAAAGATGACCAATTATATATTTTCTTTTAGAAAATTCAACAACATTAACATTTCCCACTGCTGGGCTAAGTCCTCTTCCTTTGAGGAGAAGGATTGGAGCATATTCCACAACGCTGCTACAATGCGGTTTGGTGGTTACACATGCGGCAGAATTTCATTGAAATTATTCACAAGCAGGTTTACTCACGATGTTTTCCTTCACCACTGAGCATGAAATGAATTATAAACAAATTAAGCACATGAAAATTCAGTGGTATTGGGTTTTAACCCGCAATCATCGGTTAAGATGCACGCGTTTTAACCACTGAGCTACCTCTGCTCTATATCTATATTCTTCTACATTATTATATATTATAGTTCAAACGGTCTTTGTTTAATAAACCTAAGTTTTTTCTTCAGCGAAAATCGAATCGAAACATACAAGACAGTTCCATTATAAAAGTCTTCCATTATAACTGCTCTTAGTCCAATGTAATGCAATCTTTGTCGTTATCCGCGCTAACGAAGCGTCCCCGGGGCGTAATTAAGGTCTTTTATCTATCCAGGTGGTGCTAGGTACTCCGTGTACAACAATGCCAGTATAGACACTTACAGCGAAACGGCTACCGATAAAAATAACCTGTTTTTTCTCAACTATCGCAGACAAGGCAATTTTGTCTTATCGATGGTAAGGTGATAATCACTATATTTTATAAAACAAAGTACGACCGCGTCTATCTGTCGGTATGTTCGTGATAAACTCAAAATTACTGAACGGATTTACATGCGGTTTTTGTGTAAATAAGTTGAAATAGAACGATTATTGTTTAACACGTGAGAAAAGTAAGAACGTAATTATGTCGACCCGTGTGAAGTCGGGACGGGTCGCTAGTTAATAATATTTTCTTTTGGAAACCGAAAACTGGCCATCATGATATCATGATAAGGTGATATGTATATGGAAATACAGAAGTTTCATTCAGACGCGATGTTAATTGAACATAACTTTTACATCATACAAAAAATGCACTAGAAATGTTAAGTACAGATTATAAATAAAAAAATTAACAAAAAGAGAAACTGACTTCAAAAAATAAAAATGGGCACAAAAAAGAAAAAAAATTATGAATTCAAAATATTTTTTAGAGTTCTTCTATTTAAAATGAAATAAAAAATGTTAGCCTACTTAGAAGTCGATTTACGATTATATAACTTATTGTTATATTTGAAGCCAGTATCAGCCACGGCCACGCGCCTCAACAATTAAAAGAAAGAAGCGGTACTACGTTCCTTAATTGACACAATTTAGAGTATAAAAGGTAATATGTAAAAAACATATTACTTATTACCTTATATACGACTCTATATTGTTTCAATCGAATGTAAAAACATATCTCTTAAAACATATTGTTTTCTAGGAGTCTTTTTGAAGTCGGTTAACAAAGAATATTGACTTAAATAAACAAGCCTAGGCATGAGTTAATCTTACTTATTACTTGTACATTAAGTATGTAAAACATTTTATATCAATGAAATAAAATTTTAATTTTATGATCAAATAAATGGCGAAGATAAAGTGAGCAATGAACTGTTCTTTATTGAAATTCAAATACAGTAAGAACCATTAATTTCCCATTCAAAGAATAAAATATAGCAGAAAGTAATTCTCGTTTCATTTTTACAGCAAACAGACTCGAAACAATTTCGAGTTAAGAATTCAAACTGCTGAAGTTTAAAAAACCATTGCTTTTCTTTTCCAATATATAGAGAACTGCTGCAAGTTATCCCCTTACGATGTCTAGAGTGTTGTTTCGAATTTAATTTAAAAGAATTGCATAAATCATAGCGTTCAATTATTCCTTTTATAAATGTTCCTATTATCAAAATCAAAATTATAATTTATTCAAATTCACTATTAACTCCTTATTTTATTAGATCATTGGAATTTGAAGCTACCGCAGACTTTCGTATACATATTCTATCAATAATTCTATGTTGACTAGTTTTGACCGATGTATACATATTATATTATTTATTTATAACTAGATATCAGACCCGGCTTAGCACGGCTGGAATAAGGGTCTAAAAATTACCTTTACATATTATAAATTAAATCTCTGTAAATCGGCACATTTTTCTCCATCATTTATACAAAATATTAATCAATTATTCACCTAAACTTTCCTATTGAATCAATTTATCCATTAGTAAAAACCGTATATCGGTTTGTTACTTTTTTAGTTTGATTTGACTTTATTTTATACTATGTGATGAAGTCATTATAGTAAAAATTACTTTATCGGAGAAAAATCAAAACTTTCTAAATATTAAAATACTGAAGTACAAATTGTTAATAAAGTATAATAAATACAATAGCTATATAATATGTGTTCAATAAGATTTATTCTATTAGTAAAAAAAAGTAATAGAAAAATATGTTTCATAATATTGTGTTTTAATTTTTGTTGTCAAATGGCGCGTTTCCACTGTCATACCTAATCTACTACTTGTAATAATTTTGAAATGTAATTTATTTTTCATGTGATATTGTATCTACTGTTGATTGTCCTAATAAAAATAAAATAAAATGAAAATATAAATTTCTGACATTTAATTTAACAGGAACGACAATAGTTGCAGTCCTTGACGCGGCGTCACGAGGTTAAGTTCTATGTATATTTGAAATTACTGACTTTCTGTATCACTGTTCTTGCATTACGTTAAGCCCTAAAACAGTTCTTGATAAGCCTTATGAATATGTAGTTTCTCCTAAATACCGAATGCCCTGAATACCACGATAATGGAAACTTGGATTAAGAATGTTTCCAAGTCTCCACAGATAAACGCAGTCAAGTCAGCCAGTGCATTTGTTTGAGAAATAATAATCAGCGAATCTACTCACCAACATACGATTTTACTTTATAGTACAATTTTATCAAACAATAAATATATAAACTAGTTTTTATATGTTATCCAAACAGACCAGAATTTTATTTGTTCATGTTGTATAATTAAATTAAAGTTAGGTATCTTGTTTAATTTTTGTTTCTAAAACAACTTTAGGGAATCATTGTTTGATCTGACCAATATTGAATTAAGTTTGTAATATGAATATGGGACCTATATAATACTAAAAGACGTTAATCAAACTGCAAATATCCTCACAAATAAACGAAATGCATACATGTTCACTTGTAATCACGAAATCGATAAAGCATTGAATACATATTATAAACATTATTTATGACGATACTAAGACGTTGTTAAATATTACTTTATAGCAATTGCTGTATATCCTAATTTATTATCCTCACTAAGGACTAACACAATATGGTACGCTCAAATACTCACACAAACGTGCATTATACTAAGATGATTGAAATTTTGAGAAGGAACCAGACTTGCGTGTGAGTATTTAAATATAATTTTATTTAAATCCTAGCGATACGCCCCGGCTTCGCAAGGGTGCAATACTGTGATACTAAATATACTACAGAATCTTTTTGTTTCTTTACTATATTGTCCATGAACAAAAACATTCTTATCGATTCGTTCCGTATATTAAAAAAAAAAAAACAAAATACCGTTGCGTATTTTATTAAGAGATCTTAATAAAATAGCATAAAGGGACAGACAATGGTGAGCGACTTTGTTTTATACTATGTAATGATGATAAAGATATTTATTAGTCATGACTTCTGGAAATACAGTATAAATATAGATATAGATACAATTTTATAGATAGATAGCCTGTGTTTCCTGTTGGTTCCGTATATAAAATATCACCTGTATATTTTGAAAAAATAAAAGGTAAAATTTTCAGGTAATACGAATTTTCAAACGTTAGCATTTTCGCAAACTAATTTTTTATCTCCGTTGGAGCCGGGCCATATCTCTCAGGAATTAGCGCTCACAACACCTGCTGCAGATAAACGTCTTTAATTACCTTTGTTAGCATGAACCCCCCCCCCCCCAACCCCCTACCTCCTTCCCTAATATCAGCGGCGCCAAGCACTTTTTACAATTACAGTTTTAAGATAAAAAAAAGAATAACAATTAACAATTAAGTTGATATTATGATGATTTGAAAATTATGTTTGAGTTTGTAACGTTAGGGCCATTTATGATTTTTTGCCGGAATATAGGGCCTGTCTTACATATTATGATTAATTTGTATTTATAATATTGTATTTGAATACTTTTTGGATATAATACCTGGAAGCAGGATCAGATTTCAATACAGAATTGATTATGAACAATAATTGTGAATACTAACATCTTTGTAAGTCTGGTTATTTGAAAAGAGAAATGCAAGTTTCTTGGCGTTTCTAATTGACGATTCAATTGAAATATTGACGATTCAAAAATAATTTAAAACTACACTAAGACTAAACTAGCGTTGAATAGAGTTGGTCTGATTAGAGTACACTTCGCTTAGCGCTGTATAATGTAGTGAGGATACCTGCATATTTTGGTTGAAAATCTGATCCAATGGCATTTGGTAGAAAACCTAGTCCAAAAGTTGGATTTTTATAAGCTAAATAGTTTAAATGATTTTAAGCAAAGATCTTACATAGGCGTACAGGATTCTAAATAATTTATTAAAAAAAAACGTGGTGGTCGAAATCTGTGAGGAAATATTATTAATACGAGTATCTACCACCCGGAATATTCTTGAACATTTACGACGAATATTTAACCATCTAGTTTAAAATATTGACACGTTTTATTCGACTATAAATTATATCGATTCCATACGCATCGAGATATCGAGATATAAAAATATCTTCATGCATTACAAGCACGTAGCCCGTGACGCCATTTATATTCAAATTCGTTTGCTTTCATGCAGCGCGCCCAAGATTGCTTTTTGATGACTGTAATTATATCCATACATCAGTGTAATTGTTTTCACGATATTACTCTTTTATCTCTTGACTTTATAATAAATATTATGAAGCGTTTAACGTAAAGGGTTTGATTATTTTGTTAAAGCATTAAAATATCGGCATCGGGGAATTGGGAACATAATGTTGTCTTAAATTTTCGCGATTACACATTGAAATAAAACTACCTATAACGGATTTGAATCGCGTATATTAATTATTTTTTAACATCCCGACGTTTCGAGCACTTTACAGCGTTCGTGGTCACGGGTAGGGAACATGTTACAGGATTCTATTTTCAAATTGGTATGTGGTCTGGCAAATAGAAAGCAATGTAGTCGCCTATACGTTTGGCACTAAAAGTGATATTAAACATCATTTTAACAACTTACATCGCCACGCCCCCCACAGGGTCAGTGGTTAGTGCGTGTATAAACAGATTGTTACACTCACTAAAAATGTAAACCGACATACAACAATACTAAGGACATGTTTTCAATACAATTTAAGATGGTGGGTGGTACTTACCTAGACGGGTAAAGTAAAGCCCTACCTTTACACTATCACCAAGATTTTATTTTTTCTAAACAGTGATTTTATTTACAGTTGCACTTTTGATTTACTAACTAACAATAATTTAATTTTTATTCAAATCGAGCTCATTCTTGAGATGTATTATTTAAATATTCTTTGGTCTGACTGTACATAAACTTTTAAAGCAAACGAAAATCATACTGCATGAAATGCGTAGAAGACACAATATCGTTGAAGCAATTTTAGTGAAGTTCATTCGTAAAAGTTAAGAAGTATTTTAACTTTCCAATTGCGAAGTTAAACTATTGTGGCGCATGTGGAGATCACTCTGTACAACGAGAAGACAGGTATTCTCCGAGTTTACAACTCACACTTAACAAACTTCGAACGTCGCTTGTCTCTTATTGTTCTGAAGAGAAATCTTTAGAAGTTCTCTCCACCAAATTCTGTTTATACGAATGCCGCACAACTTCTTGCTTTTTAGATTTCCTTTCATACTTTGATCGATTAACAATGAGACGAGAAAGCATTTGATGACATTTAAATTTTAATATTTTCTTTAACGATTCTTCTCAAGTGTCCGCATGTCTTTCCTAAGTAGTGGCAGCTTTTTGATAAACAATTTCGATGCTTCTTCTTATTTAAAAAAAATTGATTGTATATTTTTTATATGCTGCCCAATGGAATACTTTTAATTGATTTTATTAATAAACAGTTGTCGCTTGCAGCTTTGCTTACGTTTTAGAGGTTATTTGTCAAGTGTTAGTTGTATGATGAAAGTTTATTTCCTTTCTTGGGCTTCAAATTTACTTCAAACCAAATTTTATTAAATCCAAACGGACGGACTGAACGATCGCATTCAAAATATTATAGATTCAATATGTACCCATTAAAAACATAAACATGTTAAGTAGTACTTTTCAACAATGATTAACGAGTAAATATGTGCCGGCACAATATTCAACTGAGTCCCAAAACCTCACAACAAACAAAGACTTAACTGAAATTTTAGAGCCTATTATTTGAATGAACCAGCGATATCGTTTGGGTTAGCCAGCCTTTACATATTTACGATTCAACTACATCCACGATTCCTAAACAAAGGCGAGACTGATAAATGATCTCGAGATAAACCTACAGAATATTCAGCCATTGAGAGATGATAAATAACCTAGGCGTCTAGACACCTATGTACCAGTGAGAATTGGTTAGATCAGATATTGTATAGGAAACGGCTTATCAATCATTGTACGAGTCGTTTATCTCCAAGCCGTATTGATATCGAGATAATGACTTGTTTACAAGACCATTACATCTCAATTAGGTCCGCTGCTCCAGTTCCAACGCTTGAATGATTCACGGCGATTCTTTACTCAGTACTTGAATGATTCGAGGTGATTCGTCACTTAGTACTTGGACAATTAACTAGACCAAGTCGCATTTTACGAGGTAATTTCCTGAGCTCTGATGGACTTATAACATAACTGCGTATATTAAAATTGCTAGAATGTAACAACTTAGTGCTTTCTCGGTTTTCCTAGATATGTTCCATTCCAAACCGAAGCTAATTTTATATATTTATGACATAGTTTAGTGGACCAGCGTATGGACCACCTGATGGTAAGTAGTCACCACCGCTTGTAGGCAATGCCACTGTAAGAAATATTAATCATTCCTCACATCGTCAATGCGCCACCAACCTATGTTACGTCATTGTTATATCCCTTGTGTAGCTCATTCACCCATCAAACCGGAATGCAACAATACTGAGTACTATTGCTTAGCGGTATAATAGCGGTACCTACCCAAATAGGCATAAAGCCCTACTAAGTAATTTTTAATTCATGTATTAGACGATTTTTCGAATTGCTTGACTTATACACAACTTAATTGGAACTTTAGTTCCAATTAAGTTGTTTTTATGAACAAAGGCTTTTTTATGAAATGAGCATGACCTCGATTTAAAGGGAAAAGTTGTAGTTAGAATTTTATAGTAATTTTACCCTTAGGAATCTGGATGAGTTAATTTTTCCTAGGGTATCTGATTTGATTAGGCATAATTTTTCTTTAAAAAAATAAGATTGTGTCTAACTCAACTTTTAACGAATATAATTAGACTGGCTATAATTGATTGATTTATTGACCAGCACTAAGTACGCGAATTCAGTTGCACTCAATCGCTCGATGTTGTATGATACGTTTGTCTATTCTGGTGAAGATAAATAAAAATGAAATCTCAGCTAAATTTCTTATTAAAGTGTATGCATGGATTTCCAATACAACTATTTAAAAATTATATTAATTTTATGAATTGATCTTCCTGCTGAATTTGCTCCACACGTCTACTTTACCTAACCCTGCAGACTTTAATTTATTGTAATTTAAAAAAAATGGTAGTCGAATAAATTGTATTATATGATAGTAAATTTGTACTTAGATTCTCATATATAATCAGATTCAGATAGAATCTATCTATATATTAAATATATCTAGCTAGCTTAGAAACCAACAAAATAGTAAACTATAAAGTTAGTATCACCCACAGAGTAGACTCGAGAATCAGTTAGAAAACACTTGTGTTGAATGGATTGAATTTTTAAATTTGATGAAATAATATTATGCATTTTTCATAATATCTGAACAGAACAGACAGTAACTTGAGAGAACAGTGCACAGAGCACGTGTCCTTTTGGGTAGATACAATTCATCACATATTCTATCGTCAAATTGTACTTGTACTGTTATATTTCTAGCCAATGTTAGCCAATGCGGTGTGTTAGTGCTATTGTGTCAAATGTTACTACAGACACAAGGAACACAACACCTTAGGTCCCAAGAGTTGTGGGATAAGTTACTTAATATTTCTTAAAATGTGTAAATCTATGGGATAACAAACTCCTTACTGTCAGCTGTCAGCTATCTCTTTATCTAGTATGTGTTCTTGTTTTAAATTATAAAAAAATAGAAAACATCATTATAGCAAAACGTTATTATTTCAATAGTATAATGTAACTAATATTATACCGAGCACGACATCCATGAACACAAGGGCTTAAAACTTGGTAAAGTTCACAGTGGGTCTGTTTATGCGAGTGTCTGGAGATGGTCTCGTATAATTGCCTCATGTGTTATTCAAAGCGAATCGCCTCCGACACCGTGCCATGTGATCTTTTAATTTATTTGAGCAAATTGTCTCACTACTTTGAAGCGACACGTGTGTTACGATCCGTGCCGTCGCCAAACTGCCTTAACCCAATTTTCCAATATATTACCAACTTGGATATAAAATTCATTTTTAAAATTGAAAGTATTTTGACTTTTATAGAAGACTAGAGAATATTTTATATGCTATTTGCTATCTACAGGGTGACTTAAAGACGGGTGCAAAGTTTTAAGAAGCTAGTACAGGCAATTCAAAACTATTTAGGCCAAGGTTGTCATAGACAAAGTCTGCCTATTTTTTTTTCTACCACGATTTGAAGATTTTTTTTTTAAAAAGACCCAAAAATCTGCATTTTTTTTTAAAATAGCTAGCTTAATATAAAAAAAGTAGTCAAAGTTTGATTTTATTTTACTAAATTAATGTTCAAACAATCTTCGGAAAGCAATTATCAAGCATGTACGACACTAATAATCCATACTAATATTATAAATGCGAAAGTAACTCTGCCTGTCTTGCTTTAACGCCAAAACTACAAAGAAAGGAAATTTGGTACACAAAAAAATAATGCTGCATTTAATACTTATTCTGTTGTTTTTATATTAAACTAAGAAACACTTTCCTGTAACTATTTTTTAATTATTTGTCAAGCACTATCCTCACTAGTTCAATTTAAATAGTCTTATTAAAGGTGTTTGTAATCATAGGCCTTTATTTTCGTTTAAACTGCATTAATACTGCACTAATATGTTTTCCCACAATATCACTTATAGAATCTTAGTTTGTTATCACTTTTATACACAAACAATAACACTTAACGACAATTAAATATTTTTTATGAATTATAAATAACAGAGACAACTTTAGCTTGTATTTCCTAGACGAGCGCCACCTAACAAATAGTCTACAGTCTGAGAAAGTATATAGGCTTCTTTTTTATTGAAAAAAAAGTGTTAACAAAGTAAGCAAAGAGGTCTTACATCAAGGTTTTAAGTTAATTTGTAAATTTATACATATTTTCTACGCGAGCAAAGCCACAAGTAACAAATAGTTAAATATAGAACACAATAGAGAAAATATAAAACCCGATCTTTGCACGACTCAATAAAATAAAGCACATACATTCCTTTTATAGGAATAAAGTTTTGTCCACGTAATCAACATTCACTAATAATCCTGGAAATAAATCAACCGTCGGAGTCGACAGAGGTCCAATACGAATTGATTTATATATCGTTCTAAATACATTGGCCTTACATTCCGCACCAAGGAAATCACCAACAAATACAACTAATGGAGCCTGACGTTGAAATAATTGTAACAAGCAAATTTCACTATATTTCCAATGGCCTGAGGCGAAATGTCGTTAATATTAATGGGGACAACGCCAATAATTTTATTTCTCGGATAAGTTACGAGTATTTTGTTTATTCATATCTCTGGAATCGATATTGCGATTTGTTTAACGACTTGCAAGTGATGTAATAAATACCCTGATTGAGGTGTCTTTGATTTGTACAGTCGATCTCGAAGTAATAAGTGTTGAGACTTGGGTATTTACATGATCAAGATTATCACGCTATAAACTGGACTATTTTTATCATTTATCGTTGTAAATGATTTGCATAAAATCAATCAATAGTATATAACAAAGCCATTTACCACTGTCTGTTACATAGGGACAAGTCTCCGTCTCTATCTACTAAATCCATCTCGATATATATATTGTATCATTATCATTACATAGTATAAAACAAAGTCGCTTACCGCTGTCTATCCATTTGGATGGTTAGATCTTTCAAATTACACAACGACTTTTGATGCGGATTTTTTAAATAAGTAGAGTGATTCGAGAGGAAAGTTTCTGATTATAATACATGGACAATATAGTAAAGAAACACTGATAATTTTAGAAGTTTCTAGTGTGATGTCTTAAATATATAAATTCTGTCGTATATTTTGTATCAGTATTGCACCCATGTAAAGCCGGAGCGGGTCGCTAGTTTAGTATAATAATATGTTATAATGTATTTACATATATGTAAACTTTTGGCCTTTGGATTTGTGGTGCAAAAAGCTTCATTAAAAGTATAACACCTCGCTTTATTGCCTCCACTGGTTACTGGCTGGTTTGTTTTTTGCCCAGAGAATCGGAATTGCGATTGAACGGGGAAATGCTGCTAGAATTCTTGCTACTATTCTACGCGGTCAAGATTTATACAGCAACTATTTTTAATTCGTATTTGAATACATTTAAGGACGTAGTTTTAATAATTCTTATGTGATTAAATTATTTAGTGTCTATACTGTATAACGATTGTATAATTTGGTTTAGGTTTCCCAGAGCAGAATAAAATAAAATATATCAATATTAGTATTCCATCGCTATCAACTGTACATTTATACAGCAAATAGTTTGATAAAAGGTGATTATTACCTTATTTACATAGAAGTTAGAAACGTATCCATTTGTAATAAATTCAATTTAAAATAATTAAATTTCATCACATTAGCCGACAGCCATATTAAAAGGTACACGAAAATGGCTAAACTCAATATACTTTATGTCACTGATATCGATCAACACTAAGCTTCGGTGCCCTACCTACTACATCTGTCCCTCGCTTTGAAATATGGCGGTATAGCGGAGATAAGCAAATTTGTACCTCGCATTTAATTACAACTGACTAATGTTTTAGACTTATACCATTTTGCCTTAATCTCGTAAACTCAATTCGTGCGCAGCGCGTGTATAAATTGCGTTGCATAATTAGTTATTTTAAAGTCTAATAGGATTACACGAAAGTTTCATTTTCCAAAATTCTTAAAACAATATATGGTGTGAATACAAATACGTAAGTTTGACTCTCATTAATACCTAATCTTCAGCAGCAGCCTCCAGCATATGGTGCCTCCATGTTATTATAGTAACGTAAGTGTACCATTGTGGGGCGAATGCATCCTGTACCATCGTATTATTTATCCATCTTATGTGTGTAAACAAGAAAACCTACAAAACCGAAATTAGAAAGCATTATTGTGTGTCTCCTACTTCAGTTTCCTCGTGATTTTGGGGTTCCTACGTTGTACATATACTTTATGATATTGTAGGCGGATGTCTAAATGGGCCACTTGATTGTAGGTGGTCAGCACAGCGATAGACAATGGCGCCCTAAGAAATATTAAGCATTGCTTCCCATCGCTAATGTGACATCAATCTTGGGAACGAAAGTGTCATGTCCTTTGTGCTTGTAGTTAAGTTAAGTAGTGGAATACACATGTGGCAGAATTTCTATGAAATTTGTCACGTGCAAGTTTCCTCACGATGTTTTCCTTCACCGCTAAGCACGAGATAAATTATAACGACAAATTAAGCACATGAATCAGCGGTGCTTGCCTGGGTTTGAACCCGCAATCATAGGTTAAGATGCACGGGTTTTAACCACTGGGCCATCTCGACTCAATAAATTAATGTAGATATAGATTTATTATACCATTTAATAATGTATTAGGACGTATGTCGTTATCAAACTCAACTCAAACTCAAATAACTTTATTCATTAGTACACTAGAAGCATTACACTTTCTTCTTGATGGTCAATTGAAACACTACCACCGGTTGGGAAAAAAAATACCCTGACCTGAGAAGAACAGGCGAAAGAAACTCAGCGGGTTTTTTTATTTTTTATTGTCTCATATAATATATAAGCAATTTAATATGAAATGAAGTGTGAGTTGAAATTAACTCATACGTCATCCTAGCATAAGCAGCCGTGTTTTTTCCGACGTGACTTTTTTATGGTATAGGTTGGCGGAGGGCATATGGGCCAGCTAATGGTAAGTGGTCACCATCACCCATGGACAATGACGCCGTAAGAAATAATAACTATTCCTTACATCGTCAATTCGCCACCAACCTTGGAAACTAAGATGTTATGCCCCTTGTGCCTGTAGTTACACTGGCTCACTCACCCTTCAAACCGGAACACAACAATACTGAATACTGTTATTTTGCGGTAGAATAACTTTGAATAGATTTGAAAAGACATTTAAAATTTTCTGAATGACAATTTATTTATGTTTCATAAACGTATTTAATAATGTTTATTAGTTTTAGTGTAAAAATCAAAATCAAAATAAACTTTATTCAAGTAGGCTTTTACAAGCACTTTTGAATCGCAATACAATCGTACTCGTGAGTTAAGCTGTCACCGGTTCGTAAAGTAGATTCTACCGAGAAGAACCGGCAAGAAACTCAGTAGTTACTCTTTTTCAATATTTAAAGAATACAAAGTCATGTTAGTTAAATACAATCATATAAATTAATATATCCTGATTGGAAGTCAACAGGGTTAATTCCACGCTTTTTTTATCATCTATAAAAAATAAAAATATATTTAAAAGAATAGTAAATCATAGTTATATAGTAATAGTAAATGTAGTTCATAGACAGGGTGTTAAAGTATTAATACGTACGAAATGTTTTATTATTCATAAAACAAAGAATATTACATTATTCTTAAAGCACAAATTATATACATACATACAGTATCGAATCCAAATCTATATACATTACGGTAAATAAAAGTCATTTCTTATTTATGTTATAAACGTTAATTCTGATTAATTAAAAACAAAGCTGTGAAAAAAAATCTGCTTCTAGGTCTTCTTAGGTGGTTTTATTTCCCATCCAGTAGTACTTTTACTTTGACTACCAAAAAGTATAATCGCCACATTCAATAATGAAAATTGAATGTGTATTAATTGATATTTAAATCTAAATAGATAAGCCTTATTTGTTTGTTCAAATCCATATGAGATCCTTAATTGTATCCGTGCGAAGCCACGGCGGGTAGCTAGCTTAATATATTTTTAGCAATTTCGCTTAGTATCGAGTGGGTCGGTCCCCAAAGTATTCTGATTACGAAGGGCCCGTAATGCGAAAATATTACGTTACCCCCACCCTTATTATCCCTAGTGGATACGTTGCTTGTACTATGGAGGTTCATTGAACATGTGTGTGTGGATTTAATTTATGTTACATAATTTTAAAAAGATTAACACATATTGGTATGTTTTACCGAAACAAAAACCACAGTCAACAAGACAACTTCTTATGACACGTTATTGAATATTATATAATTTTGTTATTGATTTTATTAATTACCAATACTATAACAATTACTACTATTTTGGCAATGAGTCCCACCGACATGATGGTGGAGTAGTGGCAGGTTTTGACATTTAAGCGTGATTTTATATGTAGTTCTAAAGTGACTTAAGGAGTAACCCTTATTACATCAGTGATATATGTTGCTCCTATAAAAAACTCACCTTAATCGGTCAAACCATACCAGACTTATTTCATTAACCGAATATATATATAACCGAAAGAAACATACAAACAGACAAACAAAAATTGTAAAGAAAATATTCCGGTATATGTATCGTGAATACATACATAAACATTTTGTAATAAACTGTCATTTTAATGTTACAAACAGACACTCCAATTTAATTATAAATATAAATTTGACACACATTCGCATATTAATACAAATTTCCTGTATTATTATAGAAGCTCATCTCCAATTTAATTAATCTCCAATTTAAATAGACATAGAATTAATTGCACCGAATCAAATGATGCGCGTAATTCAGTACATGCCCGTCCCTTCCACGCCATAAATCCGCCATAAGAGCACCCGATCCACGGCATCAAATTAGGACCATCCCCAGGGACTACGCTTGATTTTCTTAAACGACCCCCTAAAGGAGTTCGATCGGAAGTTTCATTTGACGACATTCGGTTCGTATATCATATTTTTAGGGATTTATTCATGAAAAATATTAGAAAGAAAATATAATAAATTTCATATCCTTTACTATTTTATTGTGGTTGCTACAAAAAGCGACCTCACGGTGGTAGCTTTACATTTAATTTGGCTGGGTGATGGTGCTACCTGATGGTGGTCACCATCGCAGATATTAGGGCTGTAAGAAATATGCTTTGAATAATGGTGATTGGTGACAGAATATTTGATGAGTCGATTGTACTTTTTTTTTACGTAGAAACTGGAGAAAGGTGTCGGAGAACCAGTTTACCTGGGATTTTTATGAGTGAGTGGTACCTACCAATATTAGCTAGCACAAAGCTACAAACCAAAGTACTACTAATTATTAATCTATTGTGTATAAATGTATGTATGTATGTTTGAAGCATCAATAATGCAATGGTTTACATGTAGCCTAGCGATGTAAAAATTTGCAGTATTCTGACCCCTTGGACTATTTCCCCCTTCCTAATACAAGATATAAGCTTAAAAGAAAGGGTAATTGGGAATATTAGTATTTTTTTAATCAATATGTGACTTTGTAATCATTCTTTAAAAAAAAAAGATTATATAAAGATTTGGGATCTCGAGTTCCCACGAACCGGAAGACAGCGTGAGCAGGCCCCCTAACCGACCGACTGAACTTGTGAGGGTCACGGGATTGTTCATCTTTGTTCATCTCTGAAACCGGATGTTATGGTAATAATGATGAACCTAAATCTCCTGTCGAATATAAACTTTAATTGTGAAGGTTTGTTGCATTTTGTTTATAACACATAAACGCGTTTTTTTTATTTTATTTAGATACTAAAATTGTCACGAATTATTTACTAAACAAATTTTAAAAATATTTCTTATCTTTGAGTATCGATGCTGATTTGATTCTACTTGGTGGTAGGGTTTTGTGCAAGCCCGCCTGGGTACCAACCACTCATCACATATTCTACCGCTAAATAACAGTACGCAGTATTGTTGTGTTCCGGTTTGAAGGGTGAGTGAGCCAGTGTGACTACAGGCACAAGGGACATAGCATCTTAGTTCCCAAGGTTGGTGGCGCTTTGACGATGTAAGGAATAGTTAATATTTCTGACAGCGTCATTGTCTATGGGTGATGGTGACCACTTATTATCAGGTTGCCCATATGCTCGTCCATAAAAAAAAGATTAATAAAAATTATACTCGAATAGTTTTACCCAAGATTTTTTCTGACACTACCAATATCCCATTATCTTTGCGTACATGCTTTATTTTAATCAATGATTTGAAATCAATCACATGTCACAACATTTCCTTATTTAGACATAAAACAAAACATTTTGTATTCGTTTTTAAACGGAAATAGAAACGGTGGCAAGCAATAAATGCTGTGCAAAAATGTTTACAATTGAACCGGACGTAAAAAAAAGCATTTTCTCGCGCTCCAGTGACAAATCTCTCCATAAATTCGTCCACCGAGGTGTTATAACGAACGCAATCAAACATTCCGACAACACTCAAATTAAAAGCATACATACGAATATAAATAACACTCGTCTAAACGATGCTCGAGTAATTCCGGTGTTGTCGATACTGACATCGAGTTAGGGTTGCCAGGCGAAAATATAATTGCTGCATTACGTAAACATTTTATAAAATCAAGCTGAAGTATCAAATAAAGAATATGTGCCTGAAAGTGTTACGAAAACATTTAGTAAAAGGAATACCAAGTAATTAAATAAGTTTATGCAAAAGATATAAGATCAATCATCTGTGAGCAATTTCGAATTGTCATGTGTCATACACAAATGTAGAAATGCTAATGAATCGAAATGTAGAATTACCGAGCAAAACCGGTAAGCAACTCTAAGTTTATGTATATTTTTTTGAAATTTAGATGTACTTAGATAATGAATTAGCTAGTATTATATATACTGTTTGATAGATGTATATGTAATTATATTGTGATATTCTAGCTTGGTTTGAAATATACCGAGTTACCTAGCCATACCTGCGATGAGGTCTGTTGTTGAAAAAACATTTTTGCTTTTCACCTATGAGTATTATTTAACAAAAAAGCGATTTATATATCATTTGATATGAATTGTAACGATTATTAGATTTCGTTATTCAATAAGAATAAAAAAAATACCAATTTTATGCTTCGCCCCTGAGTTTCATTGATTCTATCGAAATTATGTTTTTAACCGCCGAGCGACCGATTCGCACCGCAGGTGACCGACACTATTTAAAACGAAGTAAATGACAATTAATATTTTTCATTATTATACAGAGTTATTGGTTATTCGACGTATATCCATTAGGAGGTGATAGGGGCGACTTTTTGCAATAATTTAAACCCCCATATGCATATTGCAAAAATTAACCATTTTTGAGTTAGCTTTTTAACTTTATTAAAAATTTGTCAAAAATGCAACTTCAAAATTTTATTTAAAAAAAAGTATCAATTAAAATCAATATTTTTCTTCTTTTTTACAAAAAAAATTAAATACTGGATATTTGTAAATGTTTAAGTAATAATTATCGGTCCAAATTTAAAAATGCGAAACTGCCTTAATAACAAAAAACATCATTACAGAACTTGTTCTGCAGATTTTTTTAAAAACATGCCCGTTTTCTAGGCTTTCCAAAAATGTATAAAAAGTACGAATTTATTTCAAAGCAACCGAAATAAAATGATCAGAAAGGATCACCTCCTAATGGATATACGTCGAATTACCAATAATCCTGTATATTTCTATCTGTTTTGTGAACGAAAATTAACAAACTTTACTACTTTTCCAATCATCTTTAGACAGGTAGACATATAAAGTGGCCTTATTCGCTTTTATAAATTGACATCATGAGAAAACTACTCATTTGGTCGTCAATGCTTTGCCAACCCTTGAATTTATTATTTTTAAATCTAGAATATATAATTACTCTGGTTAACTGGCTAACCGGATCACTCATAATCTATGCTTAAGTGGTACCTTAAGAGTTAAAGTAAATACTCGTTTGAATATTTTCTAATAATAATAATTAAGGCATATCTAATGGTATGATTAAAATACGATTTTATTTCAGTACATAATGAAATATGTTAAGACATTTTCGTCATCTAGTTTCAAAGTAATATATTTTTGTATTGAGGGCATTAATAATTTGAAAAAAAAAAGTCATTTGGCAGCAAAGATTTGTGCTAACACGTCTTATATCTTAACTCGCGGTAGGACGCACCTTAGCATTACATATTCTACCTGTAAAAAACAATTGTTGGTATTGTGTCACGGGTTGAATGTTGTTATTTGTTTACAGAATTTTGTGTATACGGATGAAATTGAACACACCGATAGGTGATTTATAATTTATATTGTTTCTTTTTAAAAATCATCATCATCATCATCATCATCATCAGCCCGTACCCGTCCACTGCTGGACATAGGCCTCTCCAAGTGCACGCCACTGTGGTCTTTCTCCGGCTACTCGCATCCAGCTCCAAAGAAAAAAAAAAGAAAACAAAAAAAATGTTTCTTTTTAAAAATAGTCATAAAAAATTAAAATGTATTGCCAGTTACCCAGTGCCAGCCATGTACAGTGGTCGGTCCAGCAGGACAGCGTTCAAATTTATAAATCAAGAGGGACATACAAATTTGCGTGCACGTGCCGTTTATTTATGGCGACAAACATGCCTTAATCGTTATTAAATATAAATACGTGTAAATTACGCCAGTGTTTACAAATTTTATTCGTGTATAATGCCATACCACTAGGGAATTGTACGATATTTTAACGCTAAAGGACTTGTGTATTGCATTTATTTATATAATAAAAAAAAAGTGAATTTTCGTTTCAGCAATTCTTTCACCTCAATTTACTGTTGCTGGGAATGTTGTTTTTGTATTCCTGGAAACTTAATGAAACAACTCTTATTCATTTGAGTTTAAACTTTTCTACTAATAAATTATTGACATAATATTGTATAACATGACAAGTTCTTAGAGCAAATATATTTTATAGAACTAAGTGCTATATCTTTTTTGAACTCCAAGACAGTTATAGCAGAGCTGAGATCGCGCAGATTATTTCGGGTTCAAATCCAGGCAAGCACTACTACATACATATATGTACTCACTTTGTGTTTATAATTTCATCTCGAAAACATCGGGAGGAAACCACATATGCATTCCACCAACCCGCATTGGAACAGCTCGGTGGAATATGTTTCATAACCCTAACTTAACTCAGCAGTGTGTTTACATGATGTTACTGTAGCGTACTCTGAGACAGTAGCACTATATAAATACACTAATAAAAATGTACTTTACGATATACGAGTATGTACATACCGATATAGTAATAAATGTCACTATAATGCCACCAGGACATTTTAAACAAACGTATATTGACTCGAAGGAGTAATTAAATTTAATACATATAATCTAATGTTACTCAAAGATAATAAAAACGGATCGTCTCGGTAAAGCAACGATTAAAGCTGAGGTTATTTTTATTGATGCTATAAAATTTGAGCCCGATAAATGCTTAAGTGAAGATTATCTAAGCAATAAAATTTTAATGTCTGTGGGTGTAAGTCTGTTAAGGTAACCAAAGGGAACTGTTTAATTATTTGTAAAGTAAATCAATTTTTGCTATAAATTTCTTATTTGAGCAAGGGATACCAAGTGTAGTTGAACATTAAGATCATTAACAATTCAGATGTGAATTATCAAGCTCTAATTTATCGAATCTCTGACCTGATGAACCTAGGAAGTCAATCAACTTGTTTTGAAAGTAATTGTGTGTTGTGTTACATGTGACAAAATGAAACCATATTTTCAAATCAAATTAAACATTATTCAAGTAAGCACTTGTTGTAAGTACTTGTAAAAAAGTACTTTTGAATCGTCATTTAACGGTTTGGAAAGTAAATTCTACCGAGAAGAACCGGCAAGAAACTTAGTCGTTACTCTTTTGAAATCATTGAAATCGAAAGTCACTAGTATATAGCCTTTATAAATTTTAAGCTAAGCAACATTTTATAGCTGAAAAATATGTTAGTGATAACATGTGTACGTAAATCTTATTGAAATCTCTAGTATATTCTTATAGTATAAAGTACATATCTTATAGTATATGATTGGAAGACAATTATAATACGATCGGAAAATTTTCAGGCACAATAATAATAGATTTACAAGTTTGCTGAGAAAAAAACCACCAACATGCCAAAACATTTGAATTCCCAATCGCAAAGAATCGATTTACGGCCGAACAAAAAAAAACAGTATGTGTCGATTTCACAAAACACAGAGAGAGATCTTCTACGTATTAGAGCTAGCCGTCGATAGCCCGAGTCCGCTATCGGCACTATTTACTTGCAGATCGGGAAAAGGCGGAGCGAAACAAATTTCCGTGGGGCCTTAACGACCAGACCGCCATTTAATCAGAGTTGAGTGTTGATGGTCTACCCGCAACCAACATTTTTCGTAACGAAATCTATCATGAAATAATCCTTTCCTATCTCTTTCTCGCTCACGTGACACTTCAAGTTGAAATAAGATAGACGATTTCTAATCTGAGGGCAGGAAATAACTAGTTCCGAACAGCCAAGCCGGACACGACCGGATTTTTCCGGATTTTAGTGTGGGAACGCAAAGTGGGACAGCGTTATCGAGATGCTCTCGTCAAATAGTGCCATTTAAGGTAATGTAGCGGAAAAGTTATTCTACTCAGCGCTAAGTTAAGTGAAACTCTTAGGCCCCAAAGACCCGGGAGCGCCGAGGCTAATATAACACAAAATGTATCGCTACTTATGTCTGTAGCGTTCGTGAAAAATGTACTCTATAAAGGCTTTAGGCGAGAAATATTGTCGTGCACTTTGCGTGTTATTCGATTCTAGGGTTTGAACACTTGAAACGTTTTGCTTCGATGCGATAAAATAATATTTTATATTCTAATATATTCGATATTGCCTAAAACAGTTATTCATAAGAGACTATTTTGACAGTATAGTCGTTTATGAATTAACAATATGATTATTCCAATTTCAAAATGTTGAGATTCTTGTTAATTTTTTGTTACATGCAGTCTGTGCCAGCACGAGATTAATTATAAGGAAGAATAATAAAATAAATGTATATTTATATGACGTTTCACCGGTTTTAAATCCGCCATCTTCACCCGATGATAGATAATTACATTTTATGTATAAAATCTTAGCTTAGAACCATAACTAATTAAAAGTTTAAAATCACAATTTCAGCTCACCGAGTATTTCTTAAAGAGTTTATTTAAAATTCTAGCTTTGTTAGCGAGTGATCTGGGGGTGGAGTGGGGATAATGTAACGTTTATGTGTTTAATTCAATCCAATTGCAATTAAATATTAAAATGACTGCGGCAGAATGTTTTAATTAGACAGAGAGCGGTCGCTGTGAAGTGGATTCGCTGATCACACATTACTTAGTTTAATTTTTTTCGTTTATACTTAACAAAGCGTTTGCCTTTTTCAGTAGATTACAAGAGTTTTATAAACTGAGGTTTTTTCCTTAGTATTTGAAGCTGTAGACGATTATGCAAGGTTTCTTTTTAAATATATTTTATTAATTGCAAATTATAAAAGTAAAAAGTTGCTCACAGCAATAGTTGAAAAGCTTGTACTTTGGATATTGCTTATTCATATATTTTGTCTCATAATAGTAGATTATAAGTAATGTCACCAAGGTTGGTATCATGTATGATTGATGGTTTAATACACATGGCTTAATTTTATTGGATACATGTAGGTTTCATCAGAAAATTTTCCGTACCATTAGTTATCAACTGCATATGAATTTTTGGCACAAATTAGACGAAAAGAAAATGTGGCGAATGAATAAGGCGTAAGATTTATATGTTCTGTCAGTTAAGCCTTCTCGGCACCAATAATAATGTTATCAATGACTTATAAGGTGCAATTGTCCCCAATCTCCTCGGTGCTCGTTAGGCAAGGAGCACACGATCTTTTAATTACGAGCCCGCTACGAAATGTCAATGAACCCCTGACCATCGGGCGTTAATTAAGATAATATCTGTTGGGTTAGTAAGTAAATGTTTTGTTGTGTCGTATCGATTGATTTAAATAAATGTTAATAATGCCGTGCGTTTCATTTGTTTCTTCAGAGGGGATAACGCTCAAGATACCTCTAACAAATACCCGTTACATTTACATAGTACCAATCACAGTATTAGATCTTTTCCTTGTACTTAGTGACCATAGGAAGTTAATTGATTTTTGTGTAGAGATTAAACCTTCTTATGCTAGGGCTTGTAATATATTCTATTTCCAAATTGCAACACTTAGTATTATTTATTTCCATGTGTATAAAATATATAATAGCTTGTGTTCCAAGGTTGTTGGGGTATTGTCGATGTAAGGGGTGGTCGTTATTTCTCACAGCGTCATTTCCACCATCAGGTGGCCCAAACGAAGCCTGCTTGCCTGCATTAAATTTACAAAATTTGATAATTTCTGTTCTGTGAAGGTATTTTTAAGGACCTATTATTTTATTATTTTCTGAACCTATGTATATCAAAATATATTATTTGTAAATAAATCCGTCGTATCTGATGTCCATTTATTCGACCAAAATTTGGAACAAACTTTGAAGACGAGTATACAATATAAATAATATCTTTATAATAATTAGGGACATAAAAAAGTCACAATGGAATATATTAAATACTATTATTATAGTATTTAACTATCGTAAATAGTTTAATACGTAACTATATACTTGTAATTATATTGATATTTTATTTAAATCTCGTCCTATATGATTTCTAGGTCGAGCCATAGAGCCTTGCAAAGCAAAGGCAGATCGAAGATAGGCTTCCTAATAAAGCATGCGCCTACGCAGCCCGGCAGTCGCGTGACACAATCTTATTCAATTAAAAATGCAAATGGTTACATCGAAAGTAACAACACAACAGCGATTTCATCGGTGTTGCCATGTTCTTAAATTAGTTCCGTTGCTGAACTAGATTTTAGTATCTTTATCATGTTAGATATATATTTTTTAAATTGTTATAATTCATTTTTGTATGGAATTTAAATAAACGAAGGTATTCATTCATTCACCTATAACCTAATAATAGAAGTAAGGATAAAAATATCTTAGATGTACATAATCCATTAACTCCGAATTTGCTCATCGTGTAAACACTTCTTAATATATCCTTGCTCGACCAAAAAAAATCATAAAAATGAAATTAAAAAAATGCTTTCAATCTAAACAAACACAAAACTAACAAATACAAATTAAAGGTAAGATACACGAGAGGTACAGCCAAGCAAATGTCTTTGGAGCTATAAATATAACCATTTATTGCATCCATCCATCATAATCCAATATAATTATATTTTAACTTGTAATACTACTTATATGTATTTTTAAATTATTTAAAAAACTAAGCTAATAATGAATCAAAACGCTATATTATGAATACATAATGATTGCCATGTTTGGTTCCATAATGAGTACCATTGACAAGTTACCAAAAACCAAACACTTCACAAGAACGGTCACAAAATGCATCGATATAATTAAAATGTACTCTTCGTTCGTATCAGATATGACCACGATAGACGGACCCCAATCAAAGTAAACATGACATAACATCAATGACGTCACGTCTCTCAATTATCCCAAACAAACATACAGTCAATCTGTCACTTCATTAAATGTTGAGTTCTGTAGAATGTTTACAGCCCCTGCCATATCAATTCACTCATACAACTCTATTGCAATGTGCTATATTCATTGAAGAATATCTTTAATTTATTAACAAGCTGTTCATACAAAACCATCCATGTATCCCTATATGAGATAATGCTGATAAATTCTAGGAAAAAGCGATAATGTTAGTCAATACAATTATATTGTTAGGCTTACATTGTACGTTTTTCATTAAGTAATTCTTCGTAATTATGATGATTTCTCCTTCTTTAAATTCGCAATGAATCTGTTATCAATTTATAACATGACATAATGACTAAACATTTGTTGTAATTTGCGCTATAGACAAAATATACGTGAATGATTTATTGTAATAGAAATGTAATACCATCGATGGGGGCATTACAAACACAATATAAGTACTTTAAAAATCAATTATGTTAAAAAAAAATCCACAATTCACAGACACAAGCACTCCTACCATTTTTTATTTAGTCTTTTTATAATATAACATACTGAAATTATGTATATTCTGCACAAATAAGCTCTACGAACTATTTATAATCTTATTTCTACAACGGATCATTCCATTTCGAAATCATCAAGCGATTGGAAGTACTAACCGCTTTATAAGTCAGGTTTATTTAAAAAAAACGAAAATTGTGAGTTTCTTAATTTTTTTTCTCGCTGTAGGCTGTTTTTCAAAACCTCGGTAGAGTTGTAAATATTAGCGATTCAAAAATGCTCTATTGTAAATATTGTATTGAATTTGGATATTAAATAAACACAATTCAATTTTCATTTTGTCTTTCATTGATCCATCTCAGCCCTATTTACATGGGCGTAGCGAGGTACGGGCAGGGAGGGGCAGCTGCCCCCCCCTGAGCGGGATGCGGGTCGAGCGAGCGAGAGCCGCGAGAGGCGAGGCATTCAATTGACAATTGAATGCCTCGACAATTTCTCGAAATTGACAATTTCTAATTTTTTCACTTGTTTTGAAAATGGATATAAGGAAGTTTTTTAAAGGTAAGTACATAGTCAAATAATTTTCTATAATGTATTAAATAACAGCAAAGAATAATGATGTGGGAGTGTAGATTGAGGAATTACGTGAGTCGAGCGGGCTAGTCGCCGCGCGCGCCAAACAACCCAACGTGACGTGCTATTGTTTTTCTCTCGTGTCCGCGTATTGTGCTTGTGTGGTAGAAAGAGACAGGTTGGATGGCACACACGCATGCGCGATTATCGAAAAATCGACTCGATGCACATCGATTTTTATTTTTTATGCGGATAATTTATGAATGTTATTAGAAACAGATTTGTTTGTTAGAAAGATAATTTGAAGACTCGATTGATGCAGTGATTCGCACGACGGACTTCGGTACCTAGGGTCACGGGTTCCCGCCTCGCATTAGTGCATGTGCATAAAAATGTCTGTTTGTGTTGTTACCATAGACTTAGAATTCGCGCGCTAGTACCGCTATTAGACATACAAAGTGTGAAACGAGAGGTCATTATTAAATGCACGATATACAAGAGAAAAAGAGACAAATAAAATATCAAACGCGCTCATTTTTGTTTACAGCTATAAACTTTTAGCGCCCTGGCGTGATTTCGTATTGCTGATATTTTCTAATATTGAAATAAAACTATTTTTAACGGATTTAAATCGCGTATATTAATTTTTTTTTTTTTTTTTTAAAATTCTTGAGACCTATCAAGAGTAATATTCCTTTACAAACTGCGGGAGTATATAAACTCGAATGTGAGTGTGGTTTATCTTACATAGGCCAAACAAAGAGGAGTATCGGTACTAGGGTCAAAGAACATATAGGAGATGTCAAAAATAGGCGATCTTCAAAGTCTGCAGTCTGTGAACACGCTCTGGATAAACCTAACCATTTTATTCGATTCGATAAACCACAGATCCTCGCTAGAGAACACAGATTCATTCCTAGAATGATACGCGAGGCTATTGAAATTCAAAAACATCCGAACTTCAATAGAGAAGATGGTTGGAGACTTTCTAACACCTGGGATCCACTTATTAAAAATTTAAAATCCCAAATCCAACAGACTGCAAGACCTAAAGATACAGTTAGTGCCTTCTGCGTGCAACCGGAACGTTACTCAAGATACCAATTGAGAAATCGTTGGCGGTAGTTTTAAATAATAATTTCTTTGTACTTCAAATAGACAAATGTCACCTTAGTCTACCCGTGACCACGAACACTGCAAAGTGCTCGAAACGTCGGGATGTTAAAAAATTAATATACGCGATTTAAATCCGTTAAAAATAGTTTTATTTCAATGTGTAATAATCGCGAAAATCTAAGACAACATTTTCTAATATTACATGCAAATCATAAAATTAACAGCAATAAAAGTGTATACTGTTTTAATGATATCGTGTTATGTGAAGATTTGTCTGTATTACAAGAAAATGTAACCCGAAAAATTACATTTATTTTTGCAAAATGCATTCATTTTTTGCCGCACCTACTGGTTTTCTATTGCATACTATTTCTATGGTTGTTACTGATCTGTCTGTGTGTTTTCTATGAATAATAATTACAAGAAAAGTGTATAAGTATCTAAAAAATATAACGTTGTCTAGTACCTACCCATAGCACAAGCTTTAGTTTAGGACTAGCTAGAGGCTTGGTGTGAAATATTATTATAACCTTCTACTGCCGAAAAAAGAGTGTAATGTTTTCGAGTATATGTATGTATGTAAAGTAAGTATGAATGTATGTCTGTTTCTTTGTGGCCTCCTGTAGCCTAAACGGCTTAATGGATTTTGATGTAAGTCGTTAGATTCGTCTTATTCACGGGAGTGTCATAGGATACATTTTATCCTGAAATTCTTACGGGTTTAGGAGATATTCTGTTTAGTGTGCAGTTGTTTTTTTTGTTTTAATAATAAATTCTACTTGTTGTGTATAAAAATCACCATTTTATTTAAAAGCATATGGATTTTTGTTTCAGAGACTTTGAAAAGGAAAAAAGAAGAAACTAGTAGTGAAAGTGATGAAGAAAAGAAGGTCGAAAGTATATCACAGAGTTCACTGGCTCAAGCTGGTTCTTCTAAAGTCGAAATTGTAGAAAATATACCTGAAGATGAAGTAGTTTGTGATAATGATCTAGGCAAATGGGTAGGGCGAACTTCTTTGATGACCACAAGTCAAAAATTGGATATGCTCAATCGTTGTTGGGTACCCCCTAGAAATTACGACTTTGCTAAAGATGCCGAAACTGCTAATCTGAAGCGGAAATTTAATCATAGTTGGTTGCAAACTTATTCACCTTGGCTGGTTTATTCCAAACGTCTAAAAGGTGCGCTGTGTTTATATTGCGTACTATTTCCTCCAAAAATAGTAGCTGGATATTTGGGTTCATTTGTAATTCGACCTTTTTGCCGTTTTAAAAATATACATGAACACTGCGTTAAGCATCTCTCATCACAATATCATAAAAATGCAGTCAACGATGCAAAAAATTTATCGGAGCAAATGCCTGTGGATGTAATGATGAACACGGCTCATCAGACAGAAATAGAGAAAAATAAAAACATACTGGCATCTATAATATCTACAGTTATTTTTTGTGGCACTCATGACTTGCCTTTGAGGGGTAAAGAGAATCATGAAGGTATTTTTGAAGACCTTTTAAATCTAAAAATTGGATCTGGCGATCAAGATTTAAAACAGCACTTAGAACATGGCAAAAAAAATGCCATGTATACTTCCCCACAGATTCAAAACCAAATTATTGATTTGTGCGGCTTGGTCGTAAAGAATGAAATTATACAGGTAGCAAAGAAAGCTTTTGCATATAGTGTCATGGCAGATGAGTCATGTGACATAGCTGGAAGAGAGCAGCTTTCCATTGGAATCCGTTTTTACGACGAAGGCAAAAATATGATCCGAGAAGAATTTCTAGGATTCGTAGAATTGATTGCAATGGATGCTAATACTATAGCGTCAGCAATTGATAAGTTTTTAGAAAACGTAGGACTTGAACCTGATAGGTGCATTGGTCAAGGTTACGATGGGTGTTCTACAATGGCTGGAAGTATTGGGGGCGTTCAAAAAAAACTGAGAGAGAAATATAAAAAAGCCTTATATTTTCATTGTGCAAGTCACAGGCTTAATTTAGTAATAAATGATTTGAATCAAGTGCCAGAAATACGGAACACAATCGGCACGATAAAAGATATAATTAACTTTTTCCGAGAATCTTCTTTAAGGAGGAAATATGTTCCCAATATTCCGGCTTTATGTGAGACACGCTGGTCGCAAAAATATAAGAGTATTGCAATTTTCAACAAACATTTTGAAGAAATTATTAATGGACTTGCAAATATATCTACAGAAGGAAATGCTGCTGCAAGAAAAAGCGCCTATCAGTTACACTGTGCTGCTACTAAATCAGTATTCATTATATGCGTTACATTGATAGCCAAATATTCAAGTATATTGGAACCTGTTGCAAATGCATTACAATCGAAGAATATCGATATGTACACGTGTGTGAATCATATCAAGAGAATTATTTCTGTTATTAGAGATCATCGTGGTAACGCAGACAAAGAGAGTCAGATTATTTTAGACATTTCACGTAGAACTGCAACTGCCATTGGCAGTGATTTGCAAATCCCGCGTATTGTATGTCACCAACAACATAGGTCCAATCACCCAGCTGAGAGTTCATGCGATTTTTGGAAGCGATCAATTATCATTCCTTATTTAGATTCTTTGATATCCGCACTCGACCAGCGTTTTTCTAATGAACATTTACCAGCTTTTAGTTTAATGTCGATACATCCAAGTTCAATGTTAAATATGTCACTGGTTGATTTTAAAGAAAAATCGCAAGATTTCTGCCAGTACTATGATCTTCTTCTTTTTGAGCATGAAGCGGAATTATGGTATAAACTTTGGAAGGATAAAGGTATGGAAAAAGACGCTCTAGAAAAATTAGATTTTATTGATGTATTAAAGGAGGCGGACACTTTCTTCCCGACAACCAAAAAAGCCATACTTATTTTGTTGGCACAACCGTGTACAACAAGTAATATAGAAAGGTCTTTTTCTACCCTGAGACGTATCAAAACGTGGCTGAGGTCTACAATGACCGAAAACCGTTTAAACGGGCTATGTATGTTAAGCGTACACCGGAAAATTGTCCAAGAAAAAAAAGATGAAATTGTAAGAGAAGTTTTTAATAAATTTTGTGAAGAACCGCGCAGATTACTCTTCAAATAATAAAGCTGTTTCTTATTGTTATATTTGTTTTTAATGTTTACCTCACCTCCACCACCAATGTTAGATACTCATATGTTAAAAATCACGATTAAAACAATGTAGTATGGGATTTTGCTAATCTGCCCCCCCCTGTATAGAATCCTGGCTACGCCCTTGCCTATTTATATGTTATTATAAATAAGTTGAGAAATATGACACAAGAAGGGTTCTCCTTGCTGAGCTTAGGAGTAGTTACAAATGTTCTGTCGTGTAAGCAACGAACGTGACACCTCACAATGAATGCGAAAACTTAAATTATAATGGTTTTCATTTATTTAATCTCACGACACTTGGACTAAAATATTGTCCGCAGTATTCTCTGTCTTACGAAAATTATAAAATCTTACATTATATTGCGCTATTCCATTGTAGATGTTAAATGTAAGATTTAGTTGTAATTCTTATGACAGTATTTCTTATGACAAAAGAAGTTTTATTAAACTATTTCACTGTTCTTTCAAAATTTATGGACAGCCTTAGAAGATAAAAAGTCTTTGGTTGTTTTCTATAAATATTAACATTTAGGAGTGTTCTTGTGTCTTTATCCTGTTGCTTTAATTAAGATCCTGGATTAGAAAATAACTTATCGGGATATTCTGCCAAAAAAAATGTTGTAGAATTTGAATGGTAGAGTTACCTTCCCATGCTCTAAAAAGGGGTAAACCTGGGAGTAACTTTTTCGTATCAGTTTGCCGTCTTGTAGAATTATGAGTATAAGGGATACTAAGAAAATTCTTTGTTTGGACGGATATACGCCTAGGTAACGTAGCTTGGTTCGTTGTTAATAATGATCACTGACATTTAGAATAGGAGTTGATGAACTTTACCAACTTATTCTGATACGATCATGCTGCTTTCATCAGATAATATACTTAAGGCAACACACTATGAAACAATATTGTATATTGTTTCATAGTGTTTCATATTGTTTCATAGTCATTCTCGAATTTTTACTAATTAAATACTTGATATAATAAGAAGCTATTTTTCCAGATTATATTACATATATAAAAACAGATAGTTTATAAACTATCGGTAAAAGAAGTTTAGCTGTCTCGTCACTCACCCAATGATTTGCCGATCGTAAAAATTATAAACTATTTTCAGAAGCTTCAAGAAGACATAATATACACCAAAAATAATTTTGAAATCGTCATAGTGTAAAATGTGATTCGGTAGGTAGTGGTAATTACATGGTTCCTTTTACCGCACTCGTGGAATGTAGATGTTACACATGATAACCAGTAAGAATATATGAAGGCAACACACTATGAAACAATATTGTATATTGTTTCATAGTGTGTTGCCTTAAGTATATTATCCTTAAGTATTGATTGTAGTCAAAGTCTATTTGGCTTAACTTAAACCGTCATATGGATTTAACTACAAGAAAAATCGATAGTCTTTCCTCCAGTTCGAGTTCACGATCTTCGGATCATCCACTAAAGTTCAGTTTTTATGGTCACCGAATGTAATTCTACCATTTATATTATACGCGTCTCGCACGAGCTATAACATTATCAAAGTAGCAACCATTACACGAATTTGAGATTGTCCTTTTAAAAGTCTCGTTTTACTGTCCCCTGTGTCATTTGAAATAGACACGTATGTATGATTATCATAATAAACACATAAACTTGCTTCATTGAGTAATAAAACCTGGATATTAATATAAATAAAACACGATATCGACTGTATTAAGTTTCTTTATGGGTTGTTATTATTAACGCTCTTTGTGTAGACAGTGTTTATTTCTTTGGTCTCTATTGTGCTATTTAACATGTTTCAACGTGGTTTTCAAGTGATGTCAAATGAAATGAGCAATATAAGTGTAATGTTTCTGCATTGAATAAAGACTTTTGAATTGATTTGCGGTTTTCCCGAAACGGTTTTACTTTTCGCGATGATTCCCGCTAGTACAATATATTTTAAGGCGTGGAAAAGAACTTCGTTCCAAAAATTTAGCACTAAGGATATTGTATGTACACAACAATATTTACCAGAAAGTATCTTATTACAGAGTCGAGATGGCCCAGTGGTTAGAACGCGTGCATCTTAACCGATGATTGCGGGTTCAAACCCAGGCAAGCACCGCTGATTCATGTGCTTAATTTGTCTTTATAATTCATCTCGTGCTCAGTGGTGAAGGAAAACATCGTGAGGAAACCTACATGTGACAAATTTCATAGAAATTCTACCACATGTGTATTCCACCAACCCGCATTGGAACAGCGTGGTGGAATATGTTCCAAAACCTTCTCCTCAAAGGGAGAGGAGGCGTTTAGCCCAACAGTGGGAATTTACAGGCTGTTGTTGTTGTTGTATTTTATTACTATGATAGGACTTTATGCAAGGCAATCTAGGTAAGCTAAGCAACGCTAAGCAGCAATATAATCACAAAATTGGATTGTCTCACCGTCAAAAACGCTGGTCTTGACTTCCTTATTGGAATGGTTAACTCGGCCATGATACCACAGCAGCTTCCTTGTGGGACTTCGATGTACTGCTATCTATGCTAACTTTTATTGGGGTAACGTAATATAACGAATGTATTGATTCCTATCTCATTTACTTATTATTATTAATATCGTGTAAAAATAATGTTTGATGTTGTATGGATATTTACGTCAGATGATTTATGATGTCGCGAATTGTCGGATCATGTTTGAAGTCATCGCATTACGTCTGCGTTGGATGTAAAAGGTTATTTAAATTTTAGACTAGCTATACCTATCCTTATTTTGAATATTTTATTTAAAATATGCAAAAATAATATTTTCTCTAGAAGCAACCCAAATTTTTATGTTCTACTATGAATAAACAATTTGAGGATTTTATGATTTTTGTATTATGTATTCATATTTTGTTAAAAAGGTTCTCGAATTTTCGCGTATCTTTTTTTTCAAATTTACTTAAGAAATTATTAAATTTATACAATTTAATTTTGAACATATAATTTTATTTTCAATATTTTACCTTATTATTTATGATTATATTGTTTGTAATTTAGTTATTCTTAGAGACAAGATAGTTTTGAATTTTACGTAGCATTGTCTTTTCAAAGCGAATTGCTCTCTCATCCAAATAAGCAAGTTAAGATTTCTTTCAAAGCTGCTGTGTGTGTAACATAAAAGGAAGCCAGATACGCAACATAACGCGTTACGTAACGAAACGTTATTCCCTCACATAAAAAGTTATCACTTCAAAAACAGACAGAACTAGGTACAACTATATAATATATGACTACTTGTATTAAAACAAGTTATCGCTAGGTACATATTTCATGCGTAACGTCTTCTGAGAATTGTATCAATTTCGGTTTCAATTCCACGTGAAATATGAAGAATGTATTTGAATTACCTTAAAGGTCTCGCTTTGAATGTAATTTGAGCGGTGGGTTACAATCGAAGTCACAAAAGGTGTGGATTGTTAAATTCAATATTATTTATTCACTGAGCCTCAAGTAGTTGTTGCTTAGATGTTTCAAAAATATGATAGTTATAAAGTTTCATAATCAAATTTTAGCGGTTGGAGAAATAGAGATAGCCCTTCGAAAAATATAAGCGTAACGTCCTTTTCTGTCAAGGTAATTAAGGCAATTTCAAGTATCTATTCAAGTTCTATAACTTAATTGTCGACCAAGAAATCTCGAATTTTTACTAATTAAATACTTGATATAATAAGAAGCTATTTTTCCAGATTATATTACATATATAAAAACAGATAGTTTATAAACTATCGGTAAAAGACGTTTAGCTGTCTCGTCACTCACCCAATGATTTGCCGATCATAAAAATTATAAACTATTTTCAGAAGCTTCAAGAAGACATAATATACACCAAAAATAATTTTGAAATCGTCATAGTGTAAAATGTGATTCGGTAGGTAGTGGTAATTACATGGTTCCTTTTACCGCACTCGTGGAATGTAGATGTTACACATGATAACCAGTAAGAATATATGAAGAGTATGTGTATACATTTCCATTATTTCAAATAATAATAGCCAATATAAAGTTTTTTTTTCTTTATATATTATATACGGAAAAAACGGTTGTAGTATTTTTGGGTTCCATGCGGGAATGCTTGAAATAAATAAAGCAGCTTTTATATTGGTTATTATTATTATAACATTACAAAATAATTATACTTATAATTATACTTTCTATAAATAAATATGGAGTTATATTGAAACAGTAAAATCAATACCTTTTTAATAAATATAATAATATTAGCGACCCGCCCCATCTTCGCGCGAATACAAGACTGATTCTAAATATATTACAGAATTTGTTTATTTACGATATTTAGAAACTTTTAAAATGATCAGGTTGTCTTTATTATATTGTCCGGGTATTCAATACAAAAACATTCCTCTCGAATCACTCTATATATTAAAAAAAACGCATCAAAATTCGTTGCGAAATTTTGAAGATCTAAGCATAAGTACATAGTGATAGACAGTGGTAAAAGAATTTGTTTTTAACCCCCAACGCAAAAACGACGGGGTGTTATAAGTTTAACGTGTCTATGTGTGTGTGTGTGTGTGTGTGTGTCTGTCTGTACCACTCTAGCCGCCGAACGGATGGACCGATTTTGATTTAGTTTTTTTTGTTTGACAGTAGAAAATGTCGAGAGTGTTTTTACGCAAGTTTGATGAAAATTGTTCCAAGATGGCCGCCGCCACAAAATGACAGATTAGATATTTTTTTTAACCTCCATCAATATGGGTATCAAATGAAAGGGCTTGACTAGTAGAATACTATTAGATATGACAAATTTAAAATACAAGATGGCTGCTTCTACAAAATGGTGCTTTACATTTTTTTATTACAACTTGATCAATATGGGTATCAAATGAAAGGGCTTGACTAGTGAAATACTATTAGGTATGAAAAATTTAAAATCCAAGATGGCTGCCTCTACAAAATGGCGCTTTATGGATATATTGATTTCATTTGATATCCATATCCATCCATTTAGACTTATAGCGAAACTATAAGCATAAGAGGGGTGTTATAAGTTTGACGTGTCTGTCTGTCTGTGTGTCTGTCTGTCTGTGGCATCATAGCTCCCGAACGAATGAACCGATTTCAATTTAGTTTTTTTGTATTATAGGTGTTTTACGGGCGAGTGTTCTTAGACATGTTTGATGAAAATCGGTTTAGCCGTTTAAAAGTTATGGGGGGTTAAAGTGGGGAAGAAAAACCGAATGTCTGCAAATATGCTCAATTGGGGTATCAAATGAAATGTTATGACTTGTACATCACAAAAAACATTAATTAATAATTAAATAAAATTATTAGATAAAAAAAAATAATTAAGAAACAAAAAAAATTAATTAGTAACTAAAATAAAAAAGAACAAGATTGACCTTAAAATGTAATCTTAACTTGTATGTTTTAAATCAACAAGAACCAACGTATTTACAACTTAACCAGAGATATTATAGGGATGCTTACCTTTAAAAAGTATAAAATAAAAAATTAAATTAAAAATTTCAGAAACCCCCGCCACAAAAAACATAAGCTACCTTTAAAAAGTAAAAAATAATAAAAGAAAATTAATCCTAAAGTACCTATATGCATAAGTATGTATTAATATTAAAAAAAAAAAATTCGCGTTGGGGGACCGAGCGCTATTGTACAAAATAATATTAAGTGTTATATAAAAGATGAGATAGGTAAGCATGTGACACTAATTAATTAGGTGCGGTCCCCCAACGCGAAGTTTTTTTTTTTAATATTAATACATACTTATGCATATAGGTACTTTAGGATTAATTTTCTTTTATTATTTTTTACTTTTTAAAGGTAGCTTATGTTTTTTGTGGCGGGGGTTTCTGAAATTTTTAATTTAATTTTTTATATAGTATTTAATGATTTAACAACGAAGAATTTTGTGCATGTGACACGCCCACACAAGCGGCAGCTTTTCTGTTTACCGTCACAGCCGTCGAGTACCCCCCAAAGCCAATATATTTCACATCAAAAAAATAATACGAGGCAATAGCGTACGAAGAGCCACGGGAAACAAAATTTATTATTCCGTTTAGGGTGTCCGGAAACCATCAAAGTATCATCACGGTAGTTGACACGTGTCATATGGAAAAAAACTTTAATGGGCTCGTGGAAAGTTTGCGCGGAGTGTTAGGAGTTCTTTTAACGTACGATACGAGATGGCCCAGTGGTTAGAACTCGTGCATCTTAACCAGAATTGAAACCCAGGCAAGCACCACTGAATATTCCTGTGCTTAATTTGTGTTTATAATTCATCTTGTGCTCGGCGGTGAAGGAAAACATCACGAGGAAACCTGCATTTGTTAATTTCATAGAAATACCGCCACGTGAGTATTCCACCAACCCGCATTGGAACAGCGTGGTGGAATATGTTCCAAACCTTATCCTCAAAGGAAGAGGAGGCCCAGGAGTGGAAAATTTACAGTTTTTTGTTGTTTAACGAACAAATAGATGTCTCAAACCGATTAAGTCTCGGGTAAAGATGTTTTTAATGGAAGTTTTCAGAACCAGTGATGGAAATCGTTTATTGTATTATGAATACCAGGAAAATCTTCTAAAAATACACACACGTTGAGGGACCAATATATTAGGGTACAGGGTTCATTATGAACCCGGTAGACGCAATCGAAGTATGCGTTTACATATTCGAGGAACTTTCACAGAATATAAATATTGTTGATAAATTTTGTATACAATTTTATCATCTTAAATCATACATATTCTGACATCATATTATATATTTAAGAGCTTCATTTGTATTTACAAACCGTCTTGTGAAAACATTGAGAGGTCATTTTAATATTTTTGATTTAATTCTGACATATGTCTGTCTGACAATCCGCATTCGACCAGAGTGTTGGTCGCCATTTTAAATTACTACATGTCTCCAAATGGTAGGTGGTTGGTGGTGGTAGCGTTAGAACGTTTACTCTTTGCGTCGCAATAAATTATTAAAGGGTTCAATGGATCATGGTATGGATATGGTATGTTCTCTCGTGCTCATATACAGTAGGTATAAAGTACAGTTAATGTTACTTTTATTCTCCAATTATCAAAGACTACATGTCATGGTGACCTATAAGTAAGGCAGCTGTTATGTTTGGACTTAATTTGTATACTGTTCTTTTCGAAGTAGTTTTTATTAAGAATATTAGAAATGCTACAAAATAATTACGAAAATACCTATATTTCTATTTACTTCTCCTTTGAAGATCACTCGTGGTAGTCAATAGCCCAAGGGGTCAGGATCGTTCTTGTGACTTTTATACTTTAAAGTATTTGTTATGTTAGTTATCCTTTAAAAATTTGTACACAGAGGGTAAAATTGGTAATAGAGGTATCACTTCATTTATTAAACTGTGAACCATACTTTATACAAACTTTCACACCCGATATGATTATCTTAGATAAGTAAAGTAAAGTAACAGCCTGTAAATTCTCCAGTGCTGAGATAAGGCCTCCTCTTCTATTAAGGAGAGGGTTTGGAATATATTCCACCACGCTGTTCCAAAGCGGGTTCGTGGAATGCGTGAATCGATGAATTTAGACACATGTAGGTTTCCTCACGATGTTTTCCTTCACCGCGAGCACGAGATGAATTATGAACACAAATTAAGCACAAATATAGTGGTGCTTGCCTGGGTTTGAATCTGCAATCATCGGTTAAAATGCACGCGTTCTAACTACTGGGCCATCTCAGCTGATTCTTAGATAAGATACTTCATTAAATAATTCATTGATGTTTTTGAGGCAGTATTACTCTTGCTCGGTATCCAGATTTAGTTAACAGTCGAACTATGAAAATTAATTTTCTCCATCTAGATGCCACTTTATAATAAAACACACTATATTATATTTCTGTGTTGGGGTAGATTTAGAAGCAGAATTATCATTTTATTACATGAAACACGTAAAGATTGCGTAAATTCGATATTTGTATGCCGCGGGCATTTAATAAAACGGGACAGAACTCATACAGAAATTACGTGCGCGCTAAGCCACGTCATTGCACCAGAGACAAATCGGCGCTACAGATGTTGGAACTTGGTCTGTGTTATGCAAACACTCGCGTTAACGTTTTTGGATTACACTTTTAATAAACTAACAATAATAATTGTTTACGATAGTTACCATCTTTGACAATCAATAAGCAAGAGTGATTATCACATTTTGTTTTTCATTTTGACTCCGCTGCAAATGTCTGCGGGGTTAAAGTCTCCTCTCCTTTTAAAGAAAAGCAACACTATATTGGTATCGGATAAGGGTGATGTCCCCTTGGACATGACAGTTAAAGCCTTACTACCTGAATTATTTGACATATTTTGAGATTTTGAGATTATTTTAATGTCTGAGAAAAACAGTTGAAATTTTTTTATTATTATGTTCCTGTTATTGAATGGGCTAGTCCATTAGTTTAAAACATTTGTTCATTCTGTACAGCAAAGTTAATACTTAATACATATAAAATACTCCAGTCGAGTAGGCGTACCTTAAACCAAAAGTAAGTTTGATAGAAATTTTAAACGATTTTATGATATTACGTTTGATTATTTATCTCACCGTAGAATACGAGTAATAAATATATATGATTTGCGACTACCTATCAAAATGTCGTATCATCGTAAATTAGTTGTCAAGATTTCACATATCTCTTAGAACTAGATTTAATTTAGAAATAAAGTCTATTGGATAATACAATGTCATTCTGTCAGAACCTACGTCAAATCTCGCAAAAATGTTGTCCAAATTAAGTATTAGATCTGTGATTAATTAAGGTAGTTTAAAGTTTAATATATTAATATTCTATTTTGTACCCTCCTAAGAATTCTCAACCAGGGCGGCATATTCGCTTATGCGATAAAGCCCTTTTTTTAGAATTAAAAAAAAAAAAGATTTCACATGTGAATCGTAATGAGGTATTAGCCAGGTGTATGACATCGATCTTCACATAATTACGTTTAAATCAATGTAATACACGAAGCGAAACAATAATAAAATATGAGAAATGAAAATCGAATCGACTAGCATCAACGCGAATATAACAAGGAAAAAACTCCCCCTAGACATATTAGGAAAGCGCTAACTCGCCGATGACGTCAGGTGCAGTTTACAGCCACGGCGCGACCATCATTTTTTCCTTAACTGCCGCGCTATGAATACTGTAAGTTGCATTCTCAAGCAGTACCGAACTTGTTACACACTCACTTGTGTTCAACACTCTCCCGCAGTATTTCGCGCTGCGTGAATAATTTAGACAAAGTAGGGAGAACGCCAAAACTTTGCTTCGTGTAAACTATATTGAATGCACGACCTACCAGGCATTATGTCATCTAGAACTGGTCGGGTTAACAGGAAGTTATTTTAGTACGTTTTGCATTTATTTAAAAGTATTTTTAATTTTTGTTCTGATTTTTTTTTTTAAATATGAGACAACATCACATACATTACTCTGATCCCAATGTAAGTAGCTGAAGCACTTGTGTTATGGAAATCAGAAGTAACGACGGTACCACAAACACCCAGACACAAGACAACATAGAAAACTAATGGTAATCTACATCGACTCGGCCGGGAATCGAACCCGAGACCTCAGAGTGGCGTACCCATGAAAACCCGTGTACACACCACTCGACCATGGAGGTCGTCGATTTTGGTATATACTGTTCGATGCTCCTTGACCAATCGCTACTATTGAGCAAGGAGAGCAAATGTGCCTGATTATAAGTAGATCCAGACTTTGGAAGAGATTGCCAATGCGCCAGATGCCTTGAAAATAAAAACATTATTTGTGCCTGTAATTACACTGGCTTACCATAGTAGAATACAAGAAAATTAAATATAGCAGTTTATCGTTACAATATAATATGAGCGGTTTGGTATCTGAGCCCTAGTGATAAGCGATATTAATATTAAATATATTTTACTAGCTTTTTAACAGATTGTTTCAGGAAGTCTACGATACATTAATTATGTTCAGATATAAAGCAATCTTTATATTTCAAAAACGTTAAAATATATTCCAATTCTATAAAAAATATTTTATAAACTTGAATCTAAACAACTTCCTATAAAAACATTTCGAAATAAAACAATGTTGGCTGAAATATAAATAAAATACTAAATAAATGGTGGCTGGCTGACAAATATAATCACGGTTCCGTTACCCCGGTCGTATCTGCTTGTATGAACACGTTTTTCAAACTGTATATTATATTTGCTATAGGAGCATTGTTTATAACATTGGAATCTAGCTGATTAACGAGTCTCTAGAATAATGAGTCTAGTGGAAAGATTAGGCTGCAGATACGAGGTTTTTCTGTTCATAATTTCTTAATTATAATATATCTAGCGACTCGGCCCGGCTTTTGTTGTTGAGAATGTGTTTTTACGACATCACATTAGGAATCTCAAAAATTATAAGTATTTCTCTGCTATATTGTACATGTATTAAAATCTAAGCATACATATGGAGTCGCTTACCGCTTTAACAAACAACAACAACAACAGCCTGTAAAATCCCACTGCTGGGCTAAAGGCCTCCACTGCCTTTGAGGAGAAGGTTTGGAACATATTCCACCACGCTGTTCCAATGCGGGTTGGTGGAATACACGTGTGGCAGAATTTCTATGAAATTTGTTACATGCAGGTTTCCTCACGATGTTTTCCTTCACCGCTGAGCACGAGATGAATTATAAAGACAAATTAAGCACGAAACAGCGGTGCTCGTTTCCTGGGTTTGAACCCGCAATCATCGGTTAAGATGCACGC
This sequence comes from Vanessa cardui, assembly GCF_905220365.1. Taxonomy (NCBI): domain Eukaryota; kingdom Metazoa; phylum Arthropoda; class Insecta; order Lepidoptera; family Nymphalidae; genus Vanessa; species Vanessa cardui. Next base: position 441,847 of record NC_061136.1, read on the forward strand.
GTTCTAACCACTGGGCCATCTCGACTCTACCGCTGTAAGCGACTTTATATTATACTATGTAATGATAATTATGATATTATTCGAATGGTAACTAACTTTAGGGCCAGCGTATGTTTGAAATTTTACTGTTCGGCGATACATGCAGAGTTTTGCATTATGTTTCCAATAAATTAAACACAGAATTTTGTGTTTTAACATAACAAGTTATAAGTTTATATGCCTCTGGATTTCTCATATTCAAACTTGTAGCAAAAAAAGCCTTTATTTAGTAAGAGACTAAATAAAGGCTTTTTTCTATCGAAACTGTATTTTAAAACAAGGTAGACCATATTCTTCACTTAATGAATTGAAACATCACCGAATATTAAAAGACAAAAATATATAAAAAGATCAGTCCAGTAAATAAAGAATAGTTGTGAAAAATCTTCGTACAATCAAATCCGGCTTCCTGGCTCGGTGCCACTTCAAAACAGCGTCTCGTAGATCTTATTAGATAAACAAGATTGAACTCAAAAGAAAATAGTATTTGTTATTACATTATTTTAATATTATATTAAAATTATAATAAATTTTAATCTAATATTGACGATTTACGCAAGGCGGCATGCGAGTAGCCGGAGAAAGACCACAGTGGCGTGCACTTGGAGAGGCCTATGTCCAGCAGTGGACAAAAATGGGCTGATGATGATAATGATGATAGTAATAAATTTACAGATAACAGAACAGATAATATAATGACGGCATCATATTCCTTGACATTTCACTAGTAAATGATTTGGACATAAGTTGGTTATTGTAATTTTCGGTTATAGTAAATAACATTAAATATTTTTTAAACGAGCGACTTGTAAGTCAGTGTTAGTGTAATAATATATTGTGCTAGCTTTTATTTAATTATATTCATTATTATCAAATCATATTTAAATCGCCTATGCCGCCTAGACCGGAAATATGAATGACCGGTAAAATGAATATAACCGATAAGTTCCCATGGATTAGTTGTTTCTTATTTTTACTAATTAAAATTCATAATTTTCCCCTATAATTAGATAATTAGATTAGATAGATAGATCTATCTAATTGTCCCCTATAATTAGTCGTTTTTTATAGAATAACTCACTGTGTATATAAAATAAATTTGGATTTTTAAATATGAGACGATAGATCTCTCTTGTACATTCTATCACAGTATTTATTCTCAATAAAAACGAAAGTATTTATCCCCTATCCAGTACGTCACGTCGCTTAACTGACAGCGCTACGCCCAAACCGTGTTGGAATTGAACCAGGGACCCCTTGCGGGTGGTCGACTGAATCCAATTACTTAGAATATAGGATACGAGGGAATAAACGATAGTAAACGAATGAGACATCTTACTTTTTCGGTAAACGATGAATCTTGAAATACATTAAGTGAGTAATGTACTCGTTATAAATGCGCAATAAATTCGCTTTTTTGTTTAATATTTAGGTAAAAAAGGTAGGTGAAAAAATTACCTGATATTCTGTAGATACCACCAGCTATAGACATAATATATACCATTCCTTACGTCACAAATGCACCAACTACTTTGGTAAGAAATATGTGCCTGGTTCATTCGCTCTTAAAATTGAAACATAACAATACTAAGTATTGATGTAGATGGCAGCATAGCATATGAGTACCTATGCCTACCCAGACGAGCTTGGTTGACGCTTCTTTTAAGTAGAGCCTAGAGTATTTTAAGCCGAGATGGCGCAGTGGCTAAAACACGTGAATCTAAAACAAAGGCATCGGGTTGAAAACTGAGTAAACATAACTGAACGTTCATAAGAATACTTTGTGTATATAATTTATCCAGGATTGAGAACGCCACTAAACCGACGATTGCTGGTTCAATGGATAGGACATGCTTAATTTGTGTTTTTAATATAACTGAGAAAACTTGCAAGTGTATAATTTCAATGAAACTCTGCTACATGAGTATTCATAAATCCGCATTGGATCAGCGTGTTGGAAATAATCTCCAAACCCTCTCATCAAAGGGAGAGTAAACTTCAGCCCAGTTATGGGATAACTGGGCTGAAGCCGCAGACTGTTTATGTTATACCATCTCCTTCACACTGGTGAACTATTTCATTGAACTGGAGACTTGCTACATCTCATATTGCTAAAGCAAAATGAAGAATATTAGTTTTGGAATAATTACCCAATATGATACTGATTGGGACACCTAAATCTGCACGACTAAGAAATTTAAATCTTATATCAGGTACATTCGGAGAAGATAAACGTGCGGGGGGACAGAAAGTAACGATAATAATCTTGACTGGGATTCATAATTATATCGGAATATCGGATTTACGTTCATGTTTAGTAAATATTGCTTAACTTGTTGCCACCCGTGGTTTTGCTCGCGTTTTTGAAGTCTGTCGTCATGAGCTAATCATTAAAATAGGTTAAAATTTGCTTTAATTTGCAATACACTGTTTGTGTATACCAAGATTCATCTAATACGTTTCATAGACAAATAAATGACTAATCTTGAAATACTATTATTTTGATTATAAATTAGATTAAAAAAAGCACAATGAAATATTTTTCTGATGATAAAAAGGTTACATATTAACCTATAAACAGATTAAATAATCAAATCAAATAATCCATTAACCGGTAATATCTTCCAGAATAGCAGTCATACTTCAATTAATCTTAATAATAATTAAAGCGATTTAAACATTAACGTAGCTTAACTAACCGAGCATTAATTAGTTTAGACGAGATGTCAAACGAAACTTTACTTTCAATGAGAAATAATACAAAAGTATTGGCTTAAAGCGCTTTACTTACGCCGTTACACACCGCCCTTCATAAAAACATATTCTAAATCACGTGACGTTGCAAATTCAGAATGTTATAAAAATACAATGCGGTAAAACCACTGAACATTAAAACACTGGAAGTGACGTATACTTTCAAAAATCAAAATCAAAATAAACTTTATTCAAGTGGGCTTTTACAAGCACTTTTGAATCGTCATTTAACAATTAAGTGACGCTACCTCCGGTTCGGAAAGTAGATTCTACCGAGAAGAATCCGTAAGAAAATCAGTATTTACTAAAAAACTTATTTACTTTAAAAAAATACAGTCATGTTAGTTAATATAATTATTTAAATTAATGTATCCTGCCACGAAGTCAACAGGTATTAATTCCACGCCTTTTTATGATCTACAAAATCTTGTATCGAATAATCTTTTTTACCAATGTATTTTTTATAAACGTTTTGATTTTTTTATAAAAGTTTACAAGACGGCAAAGTTAAAAAAGTCTGCGGAATTTTATTATAGAAACGGATTTGATATAAAATTCAAATCAAAACAGCAAACAAACCCAGTGGCAAGAACGAGTATTTTTTATTTGATATATTACTAGCGACCCAGCCTGACTTCGCACGGACACAATAACTGATACCACAATATACTACAGCATTTGTTTATTTACATCACATTAGAGACTTCTAAAATTATCCATATTTTTTACTATATTGTCCTTGTATTATGTACAAAAACCTTCCTCTAAAATCACAATGTCTATTAAAATAAAACGCATCAAAATCCGTTGCGTAATTTTAAAGATCTAAGCCTACATAGGATAAGACAGCGGCAAGCGTCTTTATTTTATACTATGTAATGTTATCGTAATTTATATTGTGTGTGCAGTGAAAAAATCTGCATGTGCCTAATGAATGACACATGTACATTGTGCATGTGCGAGTTCATGCATATTACAGTAGTGTAAGCTGATAAGAGCACTGTATTCAGTAATGTTATACCTGCATATTCAACAACATATTACTAAGCTACTTCAGCTGTGTATATGATCTAAATTTAATTATGTTACAAATTTATAACGATGCTTATTTACGTAAACATAATATTATAATTAATGTATTAATAGCGCGTCTAGCATTCTCGACTCCGTGATAAAAAACCGCTGAAAGCATCAACGAAATGAAATCTACTTGAAACTAAAACGTATGCAAAATTCCCACTTGAAAAATAGCAGCCCTATCCAATCTCGCGCGTAGCTGTTTAGTTGAAAAATGGGGTGCAACACACCCCATGGAATAACGTCGGCTATGATGGGAAATCGGTGATAAAAGTTGGATAGATACGAAAAGACTGCTCAAATATTAATATCGAGATCGAATATTTCATTTATTTAATAGTTAATGGATCTCGAACAGTGTATACTTACTTTTTACGTTGTTTTTTTTCTTACACAGGCGTGTTGTGGAGTATCTTTTTTGTACCTCGTTTATATTTTGAGTTAAAAAATGATTTGCCTTAATATTTAATCATTATAACTTGATGGCCTGGCCCAGATGGCCCAGTGGTTAGAACGCGTGCATCTTAACCGTTGATTGCGGGTTCAAACCCAGACAAGCACCACTATAGATGTGCTTAATTTGTGTTTATAATTCATCTCGTGCTCGGCGGCAGAGGAAAACATCGTGATGAAACCGGCATGTGTTTTATTTCATCGAAATTCTGCCACGTGTTCATTCCACCAACCTGCATTGGAACAGCGTGGAATATGTTCCAAATCCTCTCCTTAATGGAAGAGGAGGCCTTATCTCAACAGTGAGAAATGTACAGGCTCTTACTTTACTTTTTTATTTGTATCATAAACTTCTCACAGACAACTATCTTAATTAATTATTTAATCAAATCTATTAATTAATTTCGATCAGGTTCGATCCTTATCCATCGGGCTATCGTCGATACTTTTCTAACATGATTAAGCATGCCGATGACATGTCGATGCGGGTTGGTGGAATACACATGTGGTAAAATTTTTCTATGAAATTAGACACAGGTAAGTTTCCTTGTTGAATTATAAACAAATATGAAGCACATGAAAATTCAGTGCCTAGGTTTGAACTCTATTATAATAAAGTTGGTCTCTGTAATACAATGACTAAGTTATAGATTTAAGTTTGAATAAGTAAACGTTATTCACTGTCTCGTTGTTATAAGATTAGTCATTGCACCCTTCAATCCTGAACACCACAGCACTAAGAATCGCTGTTTGGTGATAATATATTGAAATTCTCAATCTTAATTCATTTATTACCTACTAATTAATAATCCATACCAGGTCTCACCTGGGTATACATACAATATCACTGAATATGCCGAGTCACGAAATGGAACAATTTGGAATATATCCATAAGTTTTAAATGTTTTGATATCGTGTATAAAAATGTTATAAACCAATAATTATCGCGCCAAACTATTTTTCGAGCCGTTCAACCATAACTAATACTTTATCGTAACACGCTGTACGCTTTTTATATTGTTCTTATACATTTTTTTACTGTACGAGATAATAGTGATCCAATTTACGAAATATTGAACAGTTTTTTCCATTTACGGTAAATCATTATGAAACTGTTATTATTTATTCCGTGAGAAAGAATATCCTAAAAATAAGCTATTATATTATTTGTTTAATCTAATTACTTTGCAAATTTATGTGAAGGTTATAATGTTACCTTTACCGATTTCAAGGTCAATCTTAAGGCAGAACAGTCTACATGTTGTAGTATACAATTGTGTGTGCAAGAACAGGTTGTGGAAGTGCACTCCCTCATAATCCAACACTCTTATAATCCGATGGTACGGCAAATATGACTCGACTGCAAAGAGATTTGGTGTACATAAAGTATTTAAGCGAATAAACGTCAAATTTTATCATAGGACTGGACAGTAGTCATAGGACATGATTTTATAACAAGAAGGCATACTGCTGTGTACTCTTATATATTTTTTTATGTTTATATTACAGTAATGCGTTTTCACTGTAAAGTATCAGCCTGTAACTACCCTACGGCTGGGTTAACACCGTCTTTCCTTTTGGAAGGGAAGGTTTACTTTACTTTTATGATCGCTAACATCACGCTGATTTATTTTATTTGCGCGTTAAAAACTATGTTTCATTCCTATTTTATACCAAAAATATTATTTTTTTGTAATCATAGAATAATCCATTAATTCTATTTTTGTATTTCAACATTCCCAAAAATCTGATAATCTCATATCACAAGAAATTCCTAGTAATGAGATGAGATGAGATGGCCCAGTGGAGGAAACCTGCATGTGTCTAATTTCATCAAATCAACCCGCATTGGAACAGCGTGGTGGAATATATTCCAAAGCCTTCTCCTTAATGGAAGAGGAGACCTTATCCCAGCAGTGGGAAATTTACAGGCTGTTACTTTACTTTACCCTAGTAATGGGTACACAACATTGTCGCCTACCTAATATGCATTGTATCATAACGCAATTCTAAGACTGAGAGTGGCCTACGTTCACTAAGTATCTGTGCAAACGGATAAAGCACAAGCAACTCACTTACACTGGAGCGTGACACTGCCTGTCTGCAAACTTCAGGCAAAATTCGATTGCATTTTTTTTGATTCGACTAAGTGTGAACCATGGTCGACCTCCGTGGTCGAGTGGTGTGTACACCGGTTTCCATGGATACGCCACTCCGAGGTCCTGGGTTTGATTCCAGGCTGAGTCGATGTAAATTATCATTAGTTTTCTATGATGTCTTGGGTCTAGGTGTTTGTGGTACCGTCGTTACTTCTGATTTTCCATAACACAAGTGCTTTAGCTACTTACATTGGGATCAGGGTAATGTATGTGATGTTGTCTCATATTTATTTATTATTTATTTATAGATCTTGAAGTATACATCATAATCAGCCAGTTACAAATATATATAACAGTGAATTATATTTTTGATTTATTCATACAAAATAATTTAAAATTACATGCAATAACTACAAGCACTTGTACGAAAGCAATTCCGAAGCGCTAAGTGAGTTGGCTCCTTGCCTGGATAAACAGTTCCTGCAATTACGCCAAAACAAGTGAAACTTAATTTCTATCACAAGCGTTTTATCAAAAATATATTATGTTTAAAAACACACCGTAGCCTACCAGAAATGTTGCATATACCTCGGCTTGATGGCTCAGCGGCTTTAGCATAAGTATATTAATTGAAAATTACAAGTTCAAATCCTTAAAAGAAAATATGGTGAGGAACACCAAGTTCTGAATGAAATTCTGATGTGAATGATATAATTAGTTTCAATTCAAAATTAAAGTCTTGTTAGGTCATTTACAGTTACTCTACTTTTTATTATTTTTAAATTAATGAGCCGAGATGGCGTGATTCTTAACCGATAATTACAGGTTCAAACCCCAGCAAGAACAACTAAATTTTCATGTGCTTAATTTGTGTTTATACAAGCCTGCATTTAACTAACTTCAACTTAATTGTGCTAAATGTATATCCCCCAAACCTTCTCATCAAAGGGAGGTTATTGGTTGTTTATGTGCTATGAATAATTAATAACAATCTGTCTATCTCAAACCTGATTCAAAAACATCCGAAAACATTATCTTTCATGTTAATAAGTTAAGTAATAATTGACGAATTTGCTTATACTGTTTAAATTTAAAAAGACATATATGAAAAAACAACGGTTTACATATAATTCAATTGTCTCCTTAACGCAGTTTGTCCTCATAAAAGCTAATATGATATTATGGCCGCATAAATCAGAGCGCATTCAGATACATCGTTTTGCAAAAACTATTTTAGTTCGTGTAAAATTATTTATAGCAAGCATTTAAACACTACCTACAGGAGATACTAAGCCCATAAAAATATATATGGAAACTTGTTAAGAATGCAAAACTAAAGAAACTTCATTATGTCATTTCACATATTTCATATTTCATGTCTGTCTCAGATAGGCAGCCTTACAAAATTTTTTTGAATTAAAAATAAGTAATACCTTATGCATCATCATCATTATCATTACATAGTATAAAACAAAAACACCTACCGCTGTCTGTCCTTATGTATGCTTAGATTTTTATAATTCCGCAACGGATTTTGATGAGGTTTTTTTTATTTAACAGTGTGACAGAGGAAAATTTGGTATATTTGAATACATGGACAATATAAAACAGAAACACTGATGATTTTAGTAGTTTCTAATCCTACAAGATATGTATATGTAGGACATATTTTATCTGACTGTAATTGTGTTGTCTTATGACACAGAGCTATGAATTTTGTATATATTGTATATATTTTCGTATTCCGTACACACACTTAACACGAAATTAAAAATTTAGACGGCATTCAAATCGTCTGCACATCCAACTGTTAAGCGCCCACCGAAAATCTTTAAGAAAATTCCTCCGTGAAATCTTTTCCGGAATTTTCGCCGGCAATTTAACGTCACCGGCGCCTTTATGGGGCTTCTTTATTGGACAATATATCCCCATGCCCCATGTAACCATCTATAAAAAACACATGTGTTATTGGACGCCTTTGGGTTCGCTAGAATTTACAGCGCATCGTGCTAACTTGTTTCTTTATTAACTAGAAAATATTGACTTCAAAATTATACAGTGCTAGTCAAAAATTCGGAGGAAGACATACTGCCTAGCTTTTTTTAAACTGAATTGATTTTCAGCTTTTAGTTCAAAATGGCAATTACATTTCAGATGACAATTTTAAAAGATATCATTTGAAATAATAATATAATACCATAGGAAGTTGTCTAAAATACTATTGTTAATTTGGGTAATGATAATTGGTTTTATATTTTTCTCATATTAATGAATTTCTTTCCTTTCAAAATATTGCCATATGTATAAATAGTTTGTTGAAAAATAAGTTTTTATTTTTCAACTTAATGCTACGCATAGTTTATTTTAGGTCTCATTAAGACTGAGTTATTTTGAAGTACATAATTATGTATAATTTTGTTGTACAATTATACATTTTTTAGACAATAATCTACAACATAATAACAGTCTTAATTACAAACAAATAAAGTTTAAATTATACATGAATAAAAAAGAATTGTGTCATTTCCGTCACAGCGGTTATTCTTAACATAGAATGATCAACGATCATTGTTCGTATCACATATTATATACCTTTTGTTTTTTAATTATAGTAAATAGCCCAATAACTTTATAACTCGTTACTAATATTTGTGTCGATACTAAATAATAGTTTATCTCAAAGACACGACCATACAAATAAACCATAGGCCCAATGACGCAGAAAACTCTTTACTGCGTCCTCTAGTTTCACGGACAAGTGGTTTTCAACCGACGGTCATCGTAAACTGACAATATTTTGCCCCCTTCCACTGATTTATTGAGCAAATCTTCGGTGTATAGATAGATGTTGTTTTTCTTTTGAAAAGGGTCATCTCTTATACAAAAAGCGAACCGTTACGCCTTTATTTAATAAGGCGTTTTGTCTCTGATAAGTTTTTCTTGTGCTTTACATTGTGAAGTAATCAAGTTACTTTCATTTTTGAAACTGATGATGTGCTTATATGATAATTGATTTTTTTAATTTAAATAATATATGTATATATAAATAATAATTAGAAAGGATATGGCCTCGCGGTGCATCTTAGCATATTCACCCTAACAGATGACTGCCGATTTAAGCCTAGGCAATTTTTTTTTATAGTTTCGTGCTCGTTGGTGATGAAACCTGCATATGTCTAATTACAATGAAATTCAGGCACATGTCGGTACATCACCCCCCCATTGCAATAACGTGGGGAATAAGCTCCAAATCTTATTTTCAAGGAGAGAGGATACTTTAGCCTAGCAGTAGACAGGTGGTTACTTATTAAAATAATTCTTTTGTCGTTTAATATAATAGCTATGTTATTAAACTAACAAAATGAAGAAATTCAAGATAATATAATACGACGCTTTAAACTGTTAAAACTGTGTTTATTAATAAAACATAATGATTATCATAACCAACGTTCAGAGAGGTCGTCGAAAAATAAGAAAAAACCCTCGAACCGCAAAAGGTGTTAATAAACTTGTTGGAGCTCCCTGTCCAAGGAGAGAACCCTTATAATATCGTCATGGTTCATCCCTGATTCCTTATGTCAAGTGTTACGAGTTGTGTTTTATGACTTTTGCTTTATATTCTGACTACCTTCTTTGTCTTCTGCTGATCTGGGTGAGGTAGGGCACACCCATACACAATATATTCCAGCGCCAAAAGCAATGTTTAGTATTGTTGTGTTCTGGATTAAAGAGTGTTTTGCCGTTGTATTTATAGGCAAAATTGATATAGCATCTCGATTCTCTCGTATATAAACAAATGGTCACTATATCTTATATACCGCACAAATACTAGTCGTAGTGACCACTCACAATCAGATTTCCAAAATACCCATTTGCCTTCTAATGCCTTAAAAGATGATTTGGTATCCAATAACAGTTTCGGCAATTAAGATATAGTTTGTATACAAACTCAAATTTAGCCAGACAGCCCTTTAGACCCATTAGTCCAGTTTGACCAAATTTAAGACAAAAAATAGGTAGGGCTTTAAATCTTTCCAAAGGTTTATCCAGAATACACATTGAATCTTAATAAGAAAATGTAAAAATGGCGAAGTGGTGATATAAGGAACGGTTAATATTTCTTACTATATCAATTTATTTATAGTCTATGGTAGTGGTGACCATACCTGATGGAAGTCAATTAGCTAGTCCTCATTTGATCTTCGAGACAAGAACCTCTCCAAGATTGTTATTGTATTATTTTTCCAACACCATAATATCCATCGCTTAATTTGTGAATGGAAAACATTCCAAACAGTATAATTGTCTTCGTCATATTAATACATCAAACATTATCGTGTAATGGAATATATTCACGTCAAAACAGATTTAAATACTCGCGAACCGAGGAGGTCGGTTCGAAGAAAATTGAATAATATCCGATCCGGCCGACAATCCGTCATAATGAAGTTGTTTACGCTTTTGACGGCGAGTTCGCGTTAAATTACATTTTCGAGAAATCATATTATAATTTGGCTAGATCGTAATTGAATTTTAAATCTTGGATCACTTTTTTGTGTATGTCACACTGGTAAGTGGTACCACTACTACCCACAGTTTACCTTTTACGCCAAAGTTTTCTAATTATACACCTTTGTTATCTATTCTTTATTTCCAGTTGAAATATCCAAAAATCTTACTGAACGTCTACATAACGTAAGAGGTAATATGCTTTAGTTTAGTTAATTTAATACAGTTGAATATACGTCCACCAAACCGCATTGGAGCAGCATGGTGGAATATGCTCCAAACATTCTCCTCAAATAGAGAGGAGGCCTTAGCCCAGCAGTGAGGAATTGGGAGGCAGTTGTTATTGTTGTTGAATATACTTCGTGGGCAATGTATGACACATAGCCATTCATTGACCAAAGCTAAAACGATTTTAATAGTTAAAACGGCTAGGCTATTAAACATCAAGCATTGTATATATATACTAGATGTACCCGTGACCTTGTACGCGTTTGAATATAACAAAAATAAATATTGTAGCCTAAGTTACTGCTTATTATATTCAGTTGTCTACCAGTGAAAGTCCCGTCAAAATCGGTCCAGCCGTTCCAGAGATACAGCCGGAACAAACAGACAGACAGACAAACAAAAAATTGTAAAAAATGTTATTTCGGTATATGTACCGCGTATATGTACATATGCATTGAGTAAAAAAGGGCTATTTAAATATTACAAATAGACACTACAATTTTATTATATGTATAGATATATATGTATATATTTGAAATGAAAAGTTTATTTAAATAGTACATAAAACATATCTCCACGAAGCAGTCACCTTCATAAAAATCGATATCTAAAAGTCGGTACGGTGATTTGCGATTCAATAGAATCGAATTAAGCGCTTGTTACCGACTGAGCACTCGAGCACGCGACGAGCACAAAAAAATAATAGCTAACCGCTTCGTAATACCGAAAAAGCTTCGAGTGTGCGCCAGGGTTCAGTTGCTTCGGACGGAATTTTTATAAATATTCTAATAATTAATATGATGTAGCGGTTGTGTATTGCAATTTTGAATTGACGTTAATAACAATGAATGGCCCAGTGGTTAGAATGCGTGCATCATAACCGATGATTGCGGGTTCAAATCAAGGCAAACACTATATACATATATGTGCTTAATTGTGTTTATAATTCATATCTTGCTCGGCGGTGAAGGAAAACATCGAGAGTAAACCTGCATGTGTCTCATTTCATCGAAATTCTGCCACATGTGCATTCCACCAACCCGCATTGGAACAGCGTGGTTGAATACGTTCCAAACCCTCTCCTTAATGGAAGAGGAGGCCTTATCTCAGCAGTGGGAAATTTATAGGCTGTTACTAACAATGAATGAGTTTATATTTGTCGTTCACGTGTTCATAAATTTTTATCATTTTGATGAAGCCTTGTTGTATGTCCACATGTCATAGATCTTAGGCCACAATAGTAGGTTTTTTTTCTGTATAAATGTTTTATATAAAGGACAACTCGAGCGAAGTTGTGATGAGTAGTAATAAAAATATCACTTTATTCCTAAATCATAACGCTTTAAAGGTTTGATTTTGAAACCATGCTTGAAATGTAAATGAATAAAAAAATGTGATCCAATTATTGGAATTAATGGATTATATTTGAAAAATTTGAAAAAAGAAGAACCGTTCTTTGCTTTTTATTGTGATGTGATGTGATTGGTTAAGGAGCCACCTAATCGTAAGTGTGTATCACTCCTTATAGACAAGGTTCATCGCCAATGCACCACAAAATTTGGTAACTAACACTATCACTTGTGCCTGTAGTTATCCTGAAGAACTGAACTTATGTATGTAGAATATCCGATGATTTTGTGGTACCTACCCAGACAGGCTTACACAAGCTTTACCAACATATTATATGTAGGTAACGTTTTAATATAACCATTACATTACGACCGAACGAAATTTAAAAACATTGTGCTCAGAAAGTCTTCTTTAAAAATTTGATGTTTTAACTGTCATATTTCAAATTACTTTAAAATATATGATTTTAACGATAATGTAATATTTAAGTTATACTTTTAAGTTCACAATAATGCATACGGAACCTCACCGAGGTACGTCTGAAACGGACTTGCCCGTATTTTTAAGAGCATTCCCTGGCTGCGAAGCTAAGGGGTTATTCTTTGCATATGCAAATCACAGTCATTTTTCTCTTAAAAACATAATTGTACAACAGAGAAATTAAAAATGATAAGCGATGCATTTTACTTTTTCAAAAGTAGATGGTTGTATTATATCTGAGATGGCCTAGTGTTTAGAACACAGGAGAAAGCGGGTTCGGACAAGTACTAACAAATTTACAGGCTCTTAATACGCGTCTCTGAAATTATGCTACATGGATAGATATTATCCCTCAGGGCAGTGTAGTGGAATAAGCTCGGAACCTTCTACTCTTAGAGAAGGGAGACCATTTGTTGTTACTTAAATGTATTATAGATTAAAGTTTTGATGAAATATGTTGAGGATATATCAACAGTAATGTTTAAATATTTATTTAGAGAGCCGAGTTGGTCCAGCGGCTAAAACCTTGCATCTTAACTGATGATTGCGGTCTCAAACCCAGGCAAGCACCACAAAATACTCAAGTGCTTAATTTTGTGTTTATAATTCATCTCGTGCTCGGCGGTGAAGGAAAACATCGAGAGGAAACCTGCTTGTGTCAATTTTCTTAGAAATTCTGCCACATATGTATTCCACCAACCCGCATTGGAACAGTATGGTGGAATATGTTCCACACCTTCTCCTCAAATGGAGAGTGGGCCGTAGCTCAGCAGTGGGAAATTTACAGGCTGTTGTTGTTGTAAATTATAATAGCAAGAACATACATCATTATATTTAATGTAAATTTCTATTATTACATTTAAATAAAACAAAACATTAAAATCTCTGCAAAAACAATACAATTAAGATTAAACCCAACGATGTTTTAAATAAAGTATAAATTCATTAAGTGAAGAAATTTAATTTAAAGCTGTGGTGTTGTGCATCTCGTGGGGTTTAGAGTCAAATTGGATTGCTTTTCTACAAGTTCATATTTGCATAAGAACAAAGAGAGAGACAGTGTTACGCTATTCAGATGAAATGTTTTCTCTTCTCAGGGTGAATAAAATTTGATACCATCATAAAACGGTCGGTTTATAAAATCAGGCTTGGTAGATTAAATGTTTCAGAAATTTCTAAATATAGCGAAATGTATTATTTATTTAAATGTATTTTGCATTTTAATTACACTTTGTTAGTGATACATAACTTACAGAAATAGATTTGTGTGTATATATTTCCTTTTTACCGTCCTCTTACGTATGACGTAATACGTAATAAAAATATAAAACAACATCTAGCCGCCAGTGTTATGTTATATAGGTGCGACGTTTTACCACAAAAGGGTTATCTTAATCTATTCAAGATTGCTATTTTATTATTTTTTTTTAGTTTTGTCGTTTAAATATCGTTTATTTTTTTATTTAAAATATAGACAGACTTCCCATTGCCAGTCTAGCCAGCTTGTGTCACGTTGTCACTAACGCCCATAGATATCAGCATTCTAACAAATAATCATTGTTTAAATCGTTAATTAGCCACACACCCTACTAACTACACCATCACATTTATTTAAGCCAATGAACATGTGATCATTGGCTTGTGCAAATGCTAAATTATATATTTTGGAAAACCTCTACCTTTCCCATATCGATAGAAACGAAGAAAAGCTCGGGATCAGTAAAATAGAATCGCTTTAACACATTTGTATCGAGCGACAAAAAACTGCACGTGTGAATAGTCCCTGTAAGTAGCAATTTCCTTCACGCTTAACATGTATAACAATACATTAATGCATCAGCGAAATTTCGACACTATTACCCCCTTATAAAGTCTATTTTTAGATGATGACGCAAAAAGCTCAACATTGCATGTTGCGTTAAAATATTGGAACTCCAGGCGAGACGTGGAAATTGTATTTTTTGCGGTGTACTTCAACTCTATGGCGTAAGTAATAAGAAATACTATACGGATAAATATAGATGTATGGGATTTTCCTGTCCGTGTGGTAGCGGGGTATGCCTCTGACACTTGTCACGGTTATTCAAGAGTCGCGTTAAAGGAAATGTTAGAATTTTTATTTGATTTTCCGTATGGTTTTCCAGATACGTTTATTTTTAACACATTGATTTAGATGTATGAAAACAAAATTATACATTGTTGAGGAAATATTTTATTTTATTGTTGTAGTATTATATGTAAATATGGTATAAGCTAATCATTCCTCATTTTCCTATTCCATGCCTATTATTATTGGCAAATTTAGTGGAAAAGCCCAGATGTGAGCTGAGATAGAAATTGGTTCATCTTTAAGCAGTTAATCTCTTGAGGAAATCTGCGTGTATATTTTTATGTTTAATCGATGCTTGGGCTTTGTGCAAGCCTGTCGGTGTAGGTAGATACTACCCGCTACCCATACTATATATACAGCCGCCGAACAGCAATATTCGTATTGCTTTGAAGGTTGAGTGAGTCATACTAACTACAGGCACAAGGCACATAACTATTTAGTTCCTGAGAAGCTAGGTCTTTGGCAATATAAGGAATGATTACTAAGATTTTTACAACGTCAATGTCTATGGTGACCACATACCTTCAAATGGACCATTTATCCAACCACCTACATTGTGAAAAAACACATCCATCATGAAATCCCCACTGAAGCTGCCTGATGCAATAATCCCCAATACTTCGCCTCGACAGAAAAGGGGAGCTCGCTCAGAAACATTGAATTTAACTTCACTTTAAAGTATTCCTTATAATTAAATATAGAATTGATTGCAAATACATTTGTCAGAGTGCTTACAAAACTAGATTCTTAAAAGTAATACGTAAACTAAATTGGAGCGTATAAATCTCTCCGCGTCCAAACTTCCAACGGAAATCCAAAGGAGCATTTCAAAGGGAATTCTTTGCTACTGGATATGAGCGAAATACATTTATATATATCACGTTCTGTCCGTTTGTTGTTTTGTTCGTGGCGAGTTATAGTTTATTCATAAATAAATAGTTCTATTCTTAAGAATGCAAAACTATGGAATTCGGGTACATTATTTGTTTCTTTTTAGGCAGACTTATTGTGAAGAAAGAAATTTATGATTTGAGCATTATTTTATACAAAAACTGTTATATTTTTACACTACTAAAAGTCAAAATTAAATAAATATTGAAAAAAAATGGTTTTACAGATTCACCAAATTATGATTTATGAGAAAATCGGATCGACTCTCTGAATTTGAGGAATGTTAATAAACATAAAAAAATCTATCTATATATTTATAAGTTAATGCAATTATGTAACAAAATAATCTTTAATAATGTATATAAAAATAAAATATAAATTAAAATACAGTTTAAAAATATTATATTTCATATGAAATTATCACAGATAAAATATTAGACTAAGCATATACTTTTTAATTTAATTAAATACGTCAAGTTAAAATGTCCAATTGTCGCGAACTTTTTGTTTTCTTTCTCGACAACTTGACTGAGACAGCTGAACGGACGTTCAGACATTCAGTCTTCTCATAGTGCTTTAATATTTATTTAGTAATTAAAATAATGTATATTCATTGATAAGAATAAATGTATTTTGAAATGTCCTTCTTTCTAGAAATATCATCATTTCATATTAATTGTAAAAGATTAAATAGGAACAATTAGCTAAATAATAATTTTAAACCTTTTTTTATTTGTCTGTATGACTCGATACATTCAAAAGCTGAGAACGTGTTGAAGAAAATAGCGAACAACGGTACCAAAAATGTAGCATAATGTTTGGCGAGTGCGCAGTGAGAGTAAATTGACTTAGCTTGTTTTAGTTCATTTGTAATGCGACATAAGATAAAGATATCTATGTACTTATACTTTCTTGGTGGTAGGGCTTTGTGCAAGCCCGCCTGGGTCGTTACCACCCACTCATCAGATATTCTACAGCTAAACAACAGTACGCAGTATTGTTGTATTCCGGTTTGAAGGGTGAGTGAACCAGTGTAACTACATGCACAAGGGACATAGCATCTTAGTTCCCAAGGTTGGTGGCGCATTGACGATGTAAGGAATAGTTAATATTTCTTACAGCGTCATTGTCTATGGGTGATGGTGGCCACTTACCATCAGGTTGCCCATATGATCGTCCGCCAACCTATTCTTTAAAAATATATATAAGTAGAGAAATGTTTAAAGTACACTTCTCTCACAATTATCCAATAATCGCGGTTCCAGAATAACTTATAATATGTATGGCTATGATAAATTATAAATAATATTTACAACAAGTCTGATACTTAATATTATAAATCAATTAAAGATCACGTAAAGTCGTCGCAAAGAGCACGTATCTCAGAGAAGTCTCTAAATCTGAGCATCTCATACAACTTGAGCTTACTTTGTATGGAGAATGGACTGCTCAGCTTGTGGCTTCACAAAAGCCGACAACTTAATAGAAAAATTCAAAACTGCAGATATTTTTATATAGAATTATACGCTATTTTTATTATAAACATTCCCGATATAATTATACTATTTCACATTGCAAATATATGGAAAAGAAACAGATTAATTCCTTTATAACACAATATTAAACAAGTAAATAATTAAAATATATTAAGGTTTATACTATACTATTGAACCGAAATTTGGCGAGATAGAATTATGCTATACGGAACGTAATCTCTATGTAACGAATCCTTTCAATATTTGATTTTTAATATCACAACAACAGCAAAAACCCGTAAATTTCCCACTGCTGGGCTAAGGCCTCCTCTCGCTTTGAGAAGAAGGTCCGGAACATATTCCACCACGCTGTTCCAATGCGGTTTGGTGGAATATACATGTGGCTGATTTTCTATGAAATTAGACACATGGAGGTTTCCTCATAAGATGAATTATAAACAAAAATTAATTTAAAAATTAAAACAACATAATATATTCATTCACAATATATTAATTCATTTACTTATATTCTAAACATTCTTATTAACTTCCATGATGTGAAAAATATAAAAACAAAACCACAATAAATTAATCAATAACTTTACGAATTCTATCTTTTGTTTATTTCACAACTAGTAAGTTAAACATTGGTAAATAATTCCAAGTTTTTCGAGTCGGTCCCGTCCTTTTCATCCAACCCCACAAAATGTTATGAAAGTAATAAAATATTTACTGAAACATTTCTGATTGTTTGATTTTAATTATTTTGGATCGAGCCTCGGGAGAAAATACAGAAATACCACAGCCTTAGCTGAAGGCTGTGAAGTTCAAGTAATTCAATACGTTATCAGGCCTTCTATTATATTCTTACAATAGAAGTTCTTAATAGATAAGACATCAGAAGCCGCTATTATGCTTAAAACATTTACTTTATCCTTATGAAAATAAATAACACAATATTAAATACACGCTTTATTATTTTTAACATTTAAATTCTGTAGATATTTTTTTTGAGTTTGATTTGATTTGGTAAATAAAATAAATGTCACTGGGTTGTTACGGAAGGGAGCCTCTGTCAAGGCGTGTCAATAAATGTTTCACATCAAAGATCTGGGATGAGCGACTAGATGTATAAGCACAGTCCGGCCGAAGGTAGGTGAAGTATTTATTTGTATTTTTGAAGCAATACTTCTTGAGTATTATGTATGATGAGAGCTCGCTAAACCGCCGATTATATCGCGAAAGACAACTGTGAAGTTGAAGTGGAACTTCTCACCTGCATGAGTACATTCACCTATGTGGGTGATAAAATATTTTCAAATATTATGCGTTCGACTGAAAACCTAGCTGTACACAATTTATACAAAAGGAGTAACTACTGAGTTTCTTGCCGGTTCTTCTCGGTAAAATCTACTTTCTGGTGTTAGCTTAACTTAATTGTTAAACGACGATTCAAAAGTGCTTTTAAAAGCCCACTTGAATAAAGTTTATTATGATTTTGATTTTTGATACATTTATTGGTATCCGAAAATAATAAGACCAGGGTGTGCCCAACACAACGATTATATTACCCATACGGCGTTTCTTACTTTTTTTTTAAATTTGGACAACATCGCAATCATTACTCTGATCCCAATGTAACTAGCTAAAGCACTTGTGTTATGGAAAATCAGAAGTAACGACGGTACCACAAACATTCCGACCCAAGACAACACTAATGAACTTTTTCTACATCGACTCACTCGGGAATCGAACCCGGGTATTCGAATAAATCGAATTCAGATTGGAGTACCCATGAAAACTGGTGTACATCATACTAAAACACGGAGGTCGTCATATTAATTGACAGGAACAAGAATCAAGCTCTAGACAACTGTGAATTCATAAATAGTACCCAAAGCAATAAAAACTCTTAAGGATGTTTTTGCAATTTAAATAGTCTTATAGTGATTGTCTGCGTTGTAGCGCGTTGCCAAAAGGCGAACACAGACACTTCGATACAATATAAGTTTGTTATTACTTAACTTCTTTAGAAACTGTTTATTTCCGAGATTTATATCTTTGCACCCTCTGATTTATGTAAATGGACGGTCGTTTAACGTCCCCCAACTAAAGGGACTCAGTTTTCTCGGGTTAAAAAACTTTTCGTAATATGAAAATAAGAAGTTTACGAGTTTTTGATTTGTGCTAATATATAACAACAAATATATTGATGGAATATTAAAATACTCAACAGAAACATGGATTTTTTTTTGTTATTTAATTGCACTTATTATATTTAGATTAAAACTTTGTTAATATTAGTTACTATTTGTTGCCCACGGCTTCGCGTTTTAGGGGTTGGTTATTTTTTTTAAAAAAACTTGAAGGCTACTTTTATGCCGGTTAATTCTATTAATAAATAAATAAATATGATAAATATGAGACAACATCACATACATTACTCTGATCCCAATGTAAGTAGCTGAAGCACTTGTGTTATGGAAATCAGAAGTAACGTCGGTACCACAAACACCCAGACCCAAGACAACATAGAAAACTAATGGTAATCTACATCGACTCGGCCGGGAATCGAACCCGGTACCTCAGAGTGGCGTACCCATGAAAACCGGTGTACACACCACTCGACCATGGAGGTCATCGTCGTGAGGTTATTACGAATTAGAAAAATGTCCTTTCTTTGGTTTCAAGTTTGCTTGACACGAAATTTCATCAAATTCAGTTCATAAGTTTGGTCGTGAAAGAACGACAGACATACAGAATTATTTCCACATTAATATAGATGAATGAAGTAATTTGCTTATTACGAATTTGGTATGAAGCAAACTCGTACTTCAAGAAAGGACATAAGGTACTTTTTTGCCTGACAAATGACAACGCGAGCGAAGCCGAGGATGACTAGTAGTTCTATATTATTGATCGAGAGGACTCGCAAACTCCAATCTTTATTAGATTAATACCCGCGATGCAATGTCGTCTGCCCGTCTAATTAGTTCAATGAACTGCCTTTTCAGATACTGTTAAGTTTTTATCGCAATTAATTTAACAATATTTCTATTTACTTTTCTAAGTATAACTTTTGAAGAAGGCGATCTCAACAAATACCACTGATCATTTTTATTTAAGACTTTAAAGTATATATTTTTTAAGGTTTTTTAGTGACCTTATTATATAGTTGCACTAGATGTTTACATTACTAGAATTGTAACTGGTATACCATTGAAATATCTGTTGAAGACAACTGCACTCTCACTTACTTCTTGATAGTATTAGTAAGAATTTACTTTTTACTTTCTAAGTAACTCAAAGAAATAATAACTTTCGTATAATATTTCCTTATCTTACATATAAATAATAATGATTGTTTTACATAATAAAACAAAGATTTTTTTATTATGAATGAAGTTTATTTGAAGGAATCATTTCAAGGACAATTTTCCCGAACTAGCACAGACAATACACCACAATTATTATTTTTTTCGTCAGTAGTATTGGTACTTACATCTCGTGCAGCAAAATTATGAAATCGATTTACGAGCCTATATGAACTCTTCTTTATCTAAAAGCATTAACTTCAGGCGACATTGGTGATAGCTCTGTCAGCTCGAGGTATCTGGAATACTCTAAATCCGGAACATACCATTCCTCATATCCCATTTAATTCGGATTCAGCAGTTTTTTTGCTCAAGTCAACCCTCTCTGGGAATGATTTAGTTGGTATGTGGATGAGGCGCTTATTTGCTCGAATGATGGATGTAATGCTATATATTATATTTTACATGAATGCTTACTTACGATGTCCTATTTTGAAGAATTTATATCTCAGGCACAAACATTTCTCACGTAAATATTATAGAGTAAAGACGAACATCGTTAATTCCTGCTAATTGTATAATAGAATACAGATACTATTATTATTTGTTGTAGTATATGCATCAGTCCTAAGAATCATTCAGTAGCCGCATCTGGATATCTGACAGGGCTCTACTCGAATGCAGGTTGGTGGATACACATGCCGGTATCTCATACAGCACATTTCGTCTTGCTTGCCCGCATTTGAATCCGAAATCTTTGGTCAAATTCACGCACTTACGTTAATCTGTTCACCATTAACAAGCTCTGAGGTGACGGTTAGTTTCAGCAAACTACGTGAAAAATTGTGTAAAGGAACTTGGAGTCTTATTAAAATGGCTACAAAAACAGCGGAATTATCATTTAAACGATATTAAGTTTTTAAACGATATTTTATTTACTTCACTCCGTGTTCGAGTGGTGTGTACACCGGATTTCATGGGTACGCCACTCCGAGGTTCCGTGATCAATTCCCGGCCGAGTCAATGTACTCGTAGATTATCGTTAGTTTTCTATATTGTCTATTTTCCATAACACAAGTACTTTAGCTAATTACATTGGGATCAGAGTAATGTATGCGATGTTGTCTTATATTTATTTATTATACATAGTATTTGGAGTAGCAGGAGAATGCGAAATTTCATGATGAGCGGTTGAATGTTACAAACAAACAAACTCACTTACATCATGTATGTAACATGACATGACCATTCAAAAGGGTACTTCTGAGTCCACAGATTTATATTAATTGATTTAAATATAACAAACTAAACTTAACCATACGCATATTAAGTCTACCATCATTAATGTGGTCGTAAATTAACTAAAGTCAATTTATATTGAAGGCACTTTTTGGATCGAGTAATAAAGTTTAGTACATCTTTTATCGGAATCGGCTGAGTTGGAAACAAATAACACAATCGCTGATACACTGACGCGTCACATTTGTCAAGATTTATTCGTTGTTTATGGCCCGCGTACTTTGAGTCGGAATAAATAGGTTTTATATGCGAATGCATTTTGAGGAAATATCAACAGGATTTTTCTTTTATTTCAACTACTTTATCAACTTTTGATTGAATTTTTTTATAGCTATTACATTTGTTGAAATAAAATAGTAAAGTACTACACACTAGTAAAGTAGTATAGTACAACACAACGTAGATGTAGCAACTTACATCCGAATTGAGTATGCTATCCCAAATTATCAATATTTATTTCTTATGTGAATATGATCTTTACACAAACGTAATAACTTGTAATATCATATAACGTAATATTTGACACGAGAATTTATAGCGACGAATAGCGTCAAATGGCGCGATAGGGATCTCTTAATATTGGTTGAGTAAATCGGCAGTAATCGGTTTTATAAAATTTTCCGATGCTACATCTAATTTGTGTCGTACTATACGTCGTTTGACGAGTCAAGCATAGCTGTTACGCACCACACTAAGACAGTAAAGTTGCTTCGTTTCTTTTAGTTCTTTTGTAGTGCGACAATATATCAAAATTATATAAATAATCTCAGAATATAAGAATTGTTATAATACCCATTCTTAAAATTATATCGGGCTACGGAGTTCTAACTACGAGCATCAAATCTCATTGAAACGTTTATCAACGGTATATTCATTTATATAATAAAGCTAGGGAATTAGTATTATTAAACGCTCTAACCTCTAGAACTACAGTATATATTAAAGTTAAGACTTATTACCCTGAGGAACAGAGCACGGTGAGGCAATGCGTTAACATTGCTGAATTCAATGTCAATTAAACGTGAAACTATAAATCATGACTAGTTTATTATAATATTAAGAAAATTATATCTTATCGCATCAAATTCGGCTGTGGCCAATCTCTAAAATTATGCACATATGTGTGTGCAATAACTGAAAACATCTTCTCTCCTGGTGTAATGATGATCTTGCAATATCAGAATGGCAAAGTAAATGTGAAAAACGAAATGATTATGTACAGCAATTAGACCCTTTTATTGAGCATTATTTTCTGCTTTTAATATGGTAACTATGGCTCCTTTTAAATATCGAATTAAATAAAAACAAAAGGGAAGCAAGTATAACATAACAAGAACCCTGGACTTCAGAGTATGCAATCTTATAACCAGTAGAATAAAATCCAGTCTCAAAATATTACTATGTACGTATATAATGATTGTATCATTATCTATTATATCAAAAAATGCTTTTACAAATACCTTACAAATGAGATAAACGTGAAAAACTCAGATGACGTCGACTAATCTCCCCGACGACTCATTATTCCACCGTTGACAGATGAATTTATAAGAGCCCGTATTCTTGATCGCTCGTTTGTCAACCGCGACCTACTAGCGCAAGGATTCGCGTGTACTGGACGCTATTGTCATGCTATAGAACTAAAGATACAAATGCGTTGTGTTTATTTACAAAACAAATAAGAGCGAAGATAGCTACTGCATAAATCATGACCACGTGGAATGGTGGCAAGGCATCTTTGGCTCAAAAAAAAAAAAAAATATGAGACAACATCACATACATTATTCTGATCCCAATGTATGTAGCACTTGTGTTATGGACAATCAGAAGTGACGACGGTACCACCAACACCCAGACCCCAGACAACGTAGAAAACTAATGATAACCTACATCGACTCGGCCGGGAATCGAACCCGGGGACCTCGGAGTGGCCATGTACCCATGAAAACTGGTGTACACACCACTCGATCACGGAAATCGTCAAAAATATAGCGAGGTACAGGATTACTAGTAGTCGAGCGACTTCGCTCGCCTTTTTGGGTGTTGGTTGTCATGTGTCAGGTAAAAGTGTATATTCTTTCTTGGAGTTTGAGTTTCCTTCATGCCAAATTTCATCAAATTCGGTTCAACGGTTAGGTCGTGAGCGACAGACAGAGTTACTTTCACATGGTACTTACTCGTTCTTACGACAAAAAGTTCTAAAACGGTGAACACACATATCTCTCTCTTTCTGCAATCAGAAGTTTGAAAATAGAAAAAAAGGACAAAGTATTTTGTAACTAAAACCGAAATTTATTTAAATATCTAGACTCTTGTTCAGATAAACTGACATTAATAACCATGTTAAAAGTAATTATGATTATTTGGTGTTACCTTTAGTTACAAGTAATTTTATTATTTCTTCCTCTGATTTTTTGCTTGCTACATATGACTCACTATTGTTTCTACAGAAAAGCTCCAAATCTAAATATTGTTGCTAACTATACAGTTTGAAGAGTAAGTGAGCCAGTGTCACTAGAAGACACGTGAAGTCTTAGTTCTCCAGATTGATACATAATGGCTTTTTACTGCGACAATAATGGCGCATATCACTGACATCGTTTTGAGTTTTTTCTTAAAGCTGCACTGAATCCCAATACGCAGTCCTGAAATAAGTACACGGAAAAAGAACGCCAATAAAAGCTACATGATCAGTGAGTCGTAAGCCTTCGTCTCAATCAGAATATCGAATACGCGGAGTTTGGCTGGATTCCAAGTGTGATTGTTTTTATTTTCGATATGAGCCATAAAAGTAAGATCATCATTGATATATGAAGCTGTACATTTTGTTGAATATTTCTCATACTTAAATAAGGCTCTTGTTATATTTTCTCCTCCTATATTTTATTTTTAGATATTTCATTGTTTTATTAAATCACAAATATGCATTCTTCAAATATTTTAGTATCTCAGTTGACCCTTTCTGTTTAGAATTAAGTATTTATTCGGATTAATAATCTTTGGATTAACTTTTTATTTTGACTCATTTGATTTTAAATATTTTTGGGATAAGGTCTGAACTACGACACGTGAGCTGGCAATTTTAACAGAGACTAACTAATTGAAATATCATAATGTACGAGTGTATGCATGCACGACAGATTTAAAATGGGCTTGATAGCGCATTTTCATTGTATAGTATATATACTATACAATATATTATTGGGTATACCCAGCGGTTATCGTTTTTACCTACGATAATTTCACCTTTCATTCCTGAACATCATAAAAATAATACAGCTTTTTGAGTAAAAAAATACCGATGGTAGCCTAATTTCTCTATTGGATCTTTTTGGTACCCCAGAAGAGTTTTTACAGCTTATAACGGCCTTACTACACGAGCACATCTGCGGTGTACCCAGTCCCATAACCTGACGTACAAAATAGAGAGTTCTGGCGATTAACGGCTTAAATAGTTTCGAGGCGTAGGGTACAAGTACCACCTGTAAAATAATCAATCAATGGCACTTAACGATAGCCTGATCGTAGAACCTAGCGCCTTGAGATTTAAGAATTAGAGCTACATACTCGCGATAAATTTAAACAAAAAGAAACCGAGTTCTCCGCCACATAAACTATATATCTATGTAAATTTTACAACAATACACTAGAGCGTTGTCGAGGAAGAGAAGATTAAAATATTGTGGATTTGTCACTTTCCATTTGTGATATTATTAGGAAAGTCATTATTTCACGATAATCCAAGTTTAACGACAAAACAATTTTGTTTTCGAGCTTCCATTCTTTGTGCTGACTCATCATTCACTGTATAAAAATAAATCAACTTGCTTTGAAATTTTCTTTTAGTATTATTTTTAGTAAATAATTTAATGATATATTTACATTGACATCTATACTTCTATACTAATGTTGTAAATGTGAAAGTAACTTTGTCTGTATGTATGTCTGTCTGTCACTCTTCTACCAAACCACTGAATCGAATCTTATGAAATTTGGTATGAAGCAAGAAATTTGAACTCCAAGGAATGCTTCTATTTTCCTAATACATGACAAATAAACCCCTAAAATGTAAGCCAAGCTGCGGCCGATTACTTGTAATAAATAAAGAAAATATCACAAAAACCAATATACATACATACGGCGATGAGTTAAAAAAATTATAGGTATTTTTGAGACAAGTCATTTACAGAGTTGTACTAAATGTAACCGACTTGGTCGTAATTCCTTCCAGGCAGTCTACACAATTTAGTAGATGCTATTTTTAAGAGTCGAATTGGGTAGATAATCTTTTACTAGTTGATCATTATTGTTAGATATTTTCTCATATTGCAATATGGTAATACAAATTACCCGAATGTTAAAATTATAAATTGAAACAATTGTATGAATGGATGGATTGGACGGAACTGAATAACGCCAAAATCACTGAAAAGATCGGAGTGGAATTCAAAAAATCAAAATAAACATTATTCAAGTAGGCTTTTCCAAGCATTTTGAATCGTCATTTTACAATTAAGTGAAGCTATCGCCGGTTCGGAAAGTAGATTAATTCAAAGATACATTTTAGTCTGAAAATTCACACCGAATGCTATCACCCAATCTTGCTCAAATCAGTCACACGTTTAAAATAAAATAACCAACAACAGTTACACCTGTACATAAACAAAACATACTGACGAATTGAAAATTCTCTTATTTCTTTCATCCGGTTATAAACTCTTTAAAAAGTGATTTCAATGCAGAAGTTACAAATTCAAACGATTACACAGAATGTAGAAAATATAATCATTCTATAAATTTTAGATGATTAACAATCATTTGCTTTACAAATAAACATGAAAACCCAAACATTGCTTAACAAAATATTATATCAAGTAGCGTTGCTTGAAATAACAATACTTTCATACAATGTAAAGAAAATAACGTGTTTTATTCATTTAGCCTTTAATAATATTGTAATTTGTTTCATAGAATAGACATGAATAAATCTTAAATAACAGAGAGTTTATAGATAGGTATATAAAAATGAAAAGAAAATTCAGAAGAGAGAAACATTGCGATACAAGAAAATATTTATGGTTGATATTTAAATCCACAATCTATTTAAAATTTATATAATGGAAGCTTTTACTTTGTAGCTACACTGGCTCACTCATCCTTCAAAGAGAAACATAACTATGTATAATCACTGCTGCTTTTCGGCAGAATATTTGATGAGCATTTGGTACCTATCAACAAGTGAAATCACCACTTACATAAACATAGCTAAATTATTATATTTGTATTTCCGTATTTAAAAAATATTGTTACACCAACAAAAATATAAAATACCGAAACACACGCTTTAATAAATATGACAAAAATGGATAAAAATATGAGTAAAAAAACAACATCGAATATGTTTCTGAAGCTTGATCCCTTGTCGCGATAATGATTTGTATATTTTTTATATTTTATGTTTTTTAAATATGCTTCATTATAAAAAACTTAATGATATCGTCCGAAATTGAGACGGCTTTCTGAATTTCGGGCTGATAATTATTAGCCTGTAAATTTCCCACTGCTGGGATAAGGCCTCCTCTGCCATTAAGGAGAGGGTTTGGAACATATTCCACCACGCTGTTCCAATGCGGGTTGGTGGAATGCACATGTGGCAGAATTTCTATGAAATTAGACACATGCAGGTTTCCTCACGATGTTTTCCTTCACTGCCGAGCACGAGATGAATTATAAACACAAATTAAGCACATATATATAGTGGTGCTTGCCTGGGTTTGAACCCGCAATCATCGGTTAAGATGCACGCGTTCTAACCACTGGGCCATCTCAGCTCTCAATAAATTATATTAATAATTTATTCAAATGATGTTTGAAGCATTAGAATTGTCAGTAGATTACTTACCTATAGATTTGATTAAAAGTATTATCGTTCAAGTCAAATCAACCTCAAATCCAATAATTGTACCCACACACGTGTTCTCTCGGGAATTCTTCAAGTAATATAAAAGTTTCTGAACAAATACAGAGCAATAATTGGTTAGAAAAGTAAAGCAATAACGACGAGTTTCAGCACTCAATGAAACAATTACAAGCACATCGCTCCCTGGAGAGCTGTATTCGTAAGAATTTCGCCAAAGTATGCTAAGGATATTTGTATCATATAATATTGAAGTGTTTCATAGTATTTGCGGCTAAAATGGTAAACAAATAACGAACACAAAGAGAAATAAGAAATGTTATATCCGATATTGATAGTGTTCGATTACGATATTTACTACTTTCATAATATTTGTCAGTACGTTTAATACGACATATTATTATATAAAAGCTATTAGTTTTCACGCGCAACTTCGTTCTCATATCAGGTGAGATAGGGAGTTTGCCTGTTTTTCCTTTACAGACACTTAAAGAAATCTTGACTTGGCTTGATAGAGGTATTGCAGGATTTTGAACTTAATTGACAACTAAAGTACTAAAATTAAATAATTAGTACTTTTTCTCGCAATATAGTATACATCAAACCTTATAAACAAAAGTCATGACGGCCTTGAGTAACTACATCTTCTAGCAAACTTACACGGAAAACCATTGGCCGAGCTCACCGCGTTCCAGATATGACACGATCTGAAGTAACACTCTGGCGAACTTCTAACAATTAAGTCATTATATTAAGTTCCTTACAATGAAAAGTAATTAGCGAACGCGTTGGTGTCTGGCGATTTTAAAAAAGAGTGCCTCCGCACTCGTTCTTTGTTCAACGAAATTTCAATCAATTCTGATTTAGGATGACCCTTGAGAGAAATCTATTAACAACGGAACGAAGCGTTTGATGACGCCATATTGAGCTTCAGCCCAATTGGAAGTTCGACGGAAACACGCAATATGCCGTCGATAACAAATCTGTGAACCAATTTAAGGGGCCATTTTTAATATCCGCCCGGGGTCAACATCCTTCCCTTCACACGGCCCTGCAGCCTGCTTCGCCCGTGTTAAATTGAATAAAGGCTGATTTGTAGGCCTGGTCACGATC
Organism: Vanessa cardui; assembly: GCF_905220365.1. Classification (NCBI taxonomy): domain Eukaryota; kingdom Metazoa; phylum Arthropoda; class Insecta; order Lepidoptera; family Nymphalidae; genus Vanessa; species Vanessa cardui. The sequence continues at coordinate 470,956 of NC_061136.1, forward strand.
TGAAAGAACGTTTTCAATACTCCTTATTGAACCATTAGGTCTAATGGCTGCGACAATAGAGCATTACAATTTGTCTCGTCGCGTCGTTTCTTAGAAGCATATCGACTTAACGTAGACTTCCGCAAAAGAAGACAATGTGACCCTTATATTAAACGATGGAAGGTGTTTTTTTGGGTACTAGAGAGTTCGATGGTGTCCCAATTGAGCTTATAGCCGGATATTGTAAAGTGGTCGCAGTTACTACACAATGTGTCGGGAGGCATTGATGTGACCGGCTGCGGCAGGATTGCGGTGGCGATTGTGTTTGGAAGTAAACCGGAATTAAATTCATTAATTGCCAAATTGAGTTCACTGGAGCAGTCGATGTAAGCTCCAAGTGAGCGGATTTCAGTCCATTAAATTACAACCCATGGAAGATAAAATTTGAATGGTCTATTTTATGATGATTAAATTGGTTTTAATTTCGTTACAATAGTATGAAGCTGTCTAAATAATTGTATACACGTCGTTTGGTCGGATTTTATTTTGAACACCTTTATAATAAAATATGAATATATCTAGACCTACCTGATGGACAAATGCAGTCGGTTACATCTCTGGTTTCCCTCTTCAGCGCTGTTTCCTTGGACTGATGGAAGTTGAAAGGTGTGTCCTCAACCCGCAAATGCCAATCCTCCAGCGCTTTCAGCCGCTGTTCCAACCTCTGCTGCCTTACCAAACTGTACCCACATGTCATCAAAACGAACACACATACACCCCACTGCACAACACCACTTAAATAAGATCTTTTCTCACTCGAATTTCCCATTTTCGAAATCGATCCTACTTCTTCTGCACCATTTCACTGTCCAATCCATCCAGTGATGAATTAATTTTGGGACAATTTACTTACTTTCTATCAGTTTTCAACAAAATTATTCATACGATTCCAATTTGAATATCACGATCGGTAGATAATTTTTGGAAAAAGTTCTTCACGAGCATTCCACGTTGAAGTTATTGAACACTTTTATGTGAAAGTTGATATTATTTGGCCACCGTGTTGTCTGGATAGACGGTAGACAGTCACTGTGAGCGGAGTAGTACCGCGGTCCCTCGGGAAAGGAAGTCGCCTGTCCAACGCTAACTGCCCTTCTAGTTGTGTCAATTAGTCGTCGAGTACCGAACTTTGATAGACGTGTTACATTGATGCGGATGTTTACTGTTTAACGTTGACGAGAACATAGTAGCCTTGATTTTGTATGGAATATTTTACCCATACTGTTATATTTATACATAATAACACTGATCATTTTGATCGAATCAGTCATAGCCATTGTGTAGAGACGATAATCTTGTAATGCTAAGTTTCCGACTTTGTCAGAAAGTCAAATATGACCGAAAGTCAATAAATCCTTCTTGAGGCAAGTTATTTGTTTCTGTTAGAAATTTCCGCAGATAATTTTTTCCGATTCCTAAGTTGAAATCGTTTGTTAAAAATAAAATATTAATAAATAAGCAATGTTATTTTTTTTTTTTTTTTTTTTTTTTATGGCATAGGAGGCAAACGAGCAGGAGGCTCACCTGATGGAAAGTGACTACCACCGCCCATGGACACCTGCAACACCAGGGGACTTGCAGGTGCGTTGCCGGCCTTTCAAAAAGGAGTAGGCTCTTTTCTTAAAGGTTCCCATGTCGTATCGGTTCGGAAAAACCGCCGGCGAAAGCTGGTTCCACAAAGTGGTTGTGCGAGGCAGAAAATGTCTGAGAAATCGCGCTGTTGTGGATTTTCGGACATCAAGGTGGTGCGGGTGAAACTTAGAATTTTGGCGAGATGTCCGAAGGTGAAATTCAGCAGCCGGGATTAATCCGAACAATTCCTCGGAACATTCCCCGTGAAAAATTCGGTAGAAGATGCAGAGTGATCCGACATCTCTACGCAAAGCCAAAGGATCAAGGAGATCGGAAAGGGCTTGATCGTCGATAACTCGAGCCGCTCTACGTTGGATGTTATTCAATAAACGATCGTATGTGATAAAAAAGCCTGGATAAAATGACGTGGTTTTCACATTTTAGAAACGAGTGACTACTAAGTTTCTTGTTGGTTTCTCTCAGTAGCATCTACATTCAATGCCACATGTGTAGTCTAACAACCCGCATTGGCACAGCGTGGTGGAATATGTTCAAATCTTCTCCTCAAAAGGAGAGGAGGTCTTTGCCCAGTAGTGGGAAATTTACAGGCCACTATTGTTTTTTGCGAGGATTTTAATATGAAAATATTTCGCCCCCATGTGCCAACAAGTGCATCCAGATAGTTCGGTTTTTTACATTAACATCACTTTAATGAATTTATAACCCTTAATTTATTGACCCTTAGTGTGACGCTACGAGTGATTTGCATATATATTACGCATTATGTGCATAGCATTCATCGAGCCAGCAATTAATGGTGTTCCTTGTGTTCCATAAGTAATACGTGTATCTTAGGGTGCGAACAAGTGACAAATTAATCTTTCGTTGGGGTCTTGATGGCATGTTCATTCAAAGATAAAAATGGGACAAAAAAGAAAATATGAGTTCACTATTTTAGTAATATATGTTGTATACATATAATAATTGTAGATATGGTCAATATAACATTTGTGATATTTTCTTGTCTATTCTTGTTTAATTTTTGGAACACTAAAACCTTCTCTTCAAAATACAAAACTCCATGAATCGAATGAAAATCCAATATAAGAACATTGGAACATTTTGGTACGATAAAATTTAATACTTCCGTTTCACGAAAATATTTAATTAAATTAAATTGTATTCTTGACACTATATGAAAAGTTACGAGAAATTCAAGTTAATATTACAGAGTTTTCATGTTCTTTAAACATTTCATTTAATGCTCACTGTTGAAGAAAAGCATAGCGAAGTAACTTGTGGCATCTCTCATCGTACTCTTGCGTTGTTCTAGCAAGTTAAGAACTATGTAATGAGGAGATAAGGCAACCATTTCTCAGTAGTAGCACATTTATACTGACTTTTAATTACTTTTATACAATTACTTAGTGGTAAGAGTTCATATCCATTGTCAGTTTTTATTTTGTGGTATAGGATGGTGGATGAAGAAATGGACCATCTCTTGGTAAGTCATGGTCACCAATACCCATAAACAGTTGTGCTGTAAGAAGCATTAATCATTCCTTACATCGCCAATGCGTGACCTTGGAAACTCAGATGTTATGATCCTTGTAATTACACAGGCTCACTCTCTCTTCAGACCGGGAGACAACAATACTGAGTTTCGCGGTGGAATATCTGACGACTGGGTGACAACTGCCCAGACGGTGTGCACAAAGTCCTACCACCAAGAAAAAAATTTAACTATATCTTACAAAATGCACACTATTCAAACCAGAGGACAACAACATTAACTTGATTGGATGTAACATAGAAATCCCTACCATGAACAAAAAATAATTTTGCATCGTCTTTCGATAAGAATTTAATGGATCTTAAAATATGAACGGTACAGAGATTACTGTATATATATATATATATATATATATATATATATATATATATATCTATAGCCATAGACATCTAGAGGAAAAGCAAGACAATCAATAATAATTATAATTAATTGCTTATTCAATACATACTATAAAACAAAGTCGCTTGCCACTGTCTGTCACTGTGTATGCTTAGATCTTTAAAATTACGCAAGGGATTTTGATGCGGTTTATTTAATAGATAGATTGATTTAAGGGGAAGGTGACCAGAATAATCATTTTAGAGGTAAACTTTGAGCTAAATTTGTTTTGTAATATATTTAGTATCAGCATTGCATCCGCACGAAGCCGGGGCGTATCGCTACTTTTTAAAATCTGCAAGTCGTAATATATTACTGAAGACAAAAAACAATTCACGCAATATATATTTAAAATCTAGACATTAATCACGTAAGGTTAAAACAGCCGGGATAAAAATGCAAATGCGTCGAGTTAACCTCCGGGCCGTTTACGGGACAATGTCTCCCCCAGTATAAATCTTGATCTAGTCGACGTGCTGTGGATTTCTGTTGTCCCGATAACGCGATCTTTGGACCGTGATGAATTTGAATTCGATACTGAATTCACAGTTTTTTACATGTTCAGTCTCGGTGTAAGTTGTTCTTTTTTGTGTTTTCACTTCGTAATAAAATTAACTACGGCGTGTTTTAAATGTTGAAAAAGAGTAACTACTGAGTTTCTTGCCGGTTCTTCTCGGTAGAATCCACTTTCCGAACCGGTGGTAGCTTCACTTAATTGTTAAATGACGATTCAAAAGTGCTTGTAAAAGCCCACTTGAATAAAGTATACTTTGATTTTGAGATTTTGATTTTATACTTTTGATGAAGCTTTTTGCACCACTACTCCAAGGGCCAAGCGTTTCGAAAGCACCTCGCCTCATTGCCTCCACTGGTGACAGGAGGGCTGGTTCGTTTTCTGCCCAGAGTATTAGTATAGATATTCATCTATACTACTATTATAAAAATATTAATTTACGGTATGAAATAATAATTCTCTCCCAAACGGTACAAAAACATACACATGTACGCAGCACATCCAAGCAAGTCATACACAAAAATCTAGAAGCACAAGTGAAATACATGTCATCCATGTGTATTTCACATAGCTATAGACATAAATAAAATATAAATATAATAATTAATTAATAGAGCTTAGGCAGTTTACTGCCTGTCCAGTGTCCACGCTTTATTTTGGCTGACGTAGTCGTAGATATTAGATCCCTTAGTTGGCGACGAAGTGACGGTTTTAGAAGAGGTTTCTCTTACGTATGCTGATGTCAATTAAAGGTATACTTACCATTACTTACAAAAAATACTTCCCTTGAAGAATATATAGAACATTAATAAAAACTTCAGCAAAATATATTAATGTTAAAATGTCTATGAATCTAATAAATAGCATCAATAAATTGTTAGTCCATGAAATAAGTTGGTTAAAAGAAAAACTATTAATACTAATACTAAAGGTTTAAACTTTAATCATATATTAATAAAGGTAAACTTTAATCATATATTCTACTCACACTACGATCTAAAAATTTACTTTAAAATCTTTTCATAATAATTGTTTATGAATTTTAAGTTTAAATGTAAATATAATATTTTTTTAACCTCTAAATACTAATCAAGACAAAATACAAAGAAAGTCCAAACAATATTGATCAATGAGGTCGTGATTAAAAATGTTCCCTCATTTTCATTTTGAAGATGCCGAAATAAAGAAATTGTTTCAAAACAATTGAACATTACAATTTTAATACCAATTTCTTATTAAATTCACGGTGTTTCATGTCATGTTTTGCTTGCATTAAATTCAGGGCCTGTAATAAAAGCATGCATAAATTCTACGTGCGAAACAGCGGAAAGTACGTTACGCTCGTAGTTCCTGGCGGAAATGAATCGAATTTCCTCATCCCGACGCCTGCCATATTGGATTGACATTGTACTTGGCAGGTCACACTCTCGTCAAGACTTCGAGATTGGGGCAAGTGTGTGACTTCATAATTGGAGCTCGAGGCTCAAATTTACGTCAAAATTTAAATATTTTATTTATATGTTTATTAAGTGATTTTATAACTGTTATTATTTTAGTATATTCCATGCAATTATCAGCTGTGTGATCATATCATCTAACTGTTTTAGTCAAATTTAAACATTGTTTAGATTTGTAAATATTGCTATTTTAATTTCCTAAATCGAACAACATTACATCGCATACATTACTCTGATCCCAATGTAAGTAGCTAAAGCACTTGAGTTATGGAAAATCAGAAGTAATAACTGTACCACAAACGCCCAGACCCAAGGCAACATAGAAAACTAATGAATTTTCTATATCGAGTCAGCCGAGAATCGAACCAAAACCGTTGTACATACTACTCGACCGCGGAGGAGGTTTTTCGTCAAATCATGTAAGTGAAGGATTCAAGTTACGCCCGTTTTCAATAACCTATCTAAGATTACAGATAGATCGCTATCCTCGATTGTCAGTTAGAATTTATCTATCGTTAATATGCGTTTCACAATCAAGGATAAGTGCCATCTGTCTTCGACCAACGATAGATTACTTTTCCCTCTCACCTATCTTAGCTTCTTCGAACGTTTCGTTTAACGATAACCACGAAACGATGTCACTTTCAAAATTTGTTTTTCATTTATTTATTTTTTATTTGTTTACTATTATAAAATTGAGTAATAAATTAATTTTAATATAAATTAAATATCAATATATAAATAAGTATTTGTTTTGTGTGATTTTGCATTCTTTTTAACAAAGTCACGGTAATGCTAGCCATCCAAAGTCAATAACAAAACGAAACATCTTGACAGTTTGAACTTTCAATTTTGACAAAATGGCTCATGTAAATATCTACGAGATATATTTATGTTTAACAGTTACAATGCGTTCATCTCCTCTCATCATTGATATACCAACTTCTTCAGTCAACAAAGGCAGCATCTATGACCAGAGACGAAACATTGAAAAAGAAACAAGTTGAATTAGAGCTACAGGAAAAAGAAATCATTATTGCTAAACTTCAGCTAGAATTAGAGAATGCAAAGTTAGAAAATTTAAAATTAAAAAATGAAATAAATAAATAGTTTTTTCATTTAAAAGAAGGATTTTTAATTGTTAAGTGTAAAATACCTATATATTTAAAAACAAATAAAACGCTGACAAATTCAATATTTATATGTATAATTATGTGTTGTTGAAGTAATCATTTATTAGTGATTGCCGTGAATAAAAAATTCTGGTTATCTATAACAAAATTATTTTCTCTTGGTATAATTGCAATTGATATTTCTGGTTCTAATTCTTGTAAATTCATTTTCCTCGCAATATTATGTAGCACAGCAGCTATAATAACCGCTTGCAAATTTTGAACTTTGAGTCAACAGATACCAGCATAGTGCCCAATGCATTAAATCGTAGCGCTAAAAGTATCTAATGCAAGAGAAATATACCATGGTTTCTGAAAAAAGTTAAAACATGAGTGTATTCTTATATTAGGTACCTTATGTAGGTAATGTAAGGAAATTAGAATGACAAAATTAGTCTTCAAATAGGGTTGAATTAAATTATTTAATTCATTTACACAGCACCTTTGCACTCTGAATTGATATGCAAATTCGTAATCATTTAGCTTATTCGTGTAATTTATTCGTGGCTTATACTTCTTTTGTGATCGCACAATATCGGAAACACTGTCACTGTCTGTATAACAATAATTTATAATTTGTAATAATTCTATATCACTATCATCACTGCTACACTTTCCATCATTAATAAAAATTAGAGCAATAATATTTCAAAAGTTCAAGTCGATCGCCCGAATTTGACGGATAAACGATTGACGTTACTAGAGATAGCTTCGTCTATCCGAGAGTAACGTCAAACGTATATAGAAACGTAAGTAACCACGAATTATATGTGCGTTCCTATCTCTAGTAAACTATATGTCCTCCCGATGACAGATAGTAAGTATCGATAGGAAATGCTTACCGTCGATAGGTAATTGAAAACAAAGTAAAGGCAGAATGATAGATTTGGTTATCGTTAGTTACTGAAACAAGGGATAGATAGATTATTGAAAACGGCCGTTAGTCGTATCAATCTACGGATGGCTTAACTCTTACTTTAATATTGACATTTTCAAATAAATTTCTCGGAAATACAAAATTTTTAAATAATATGTATTGCCTGTAGCAAAGAACCGGTATACTCTTTAAACATTTTCTTAAAAGGATATCGAAACTTTACAACTTGTCACAAAATGTTTCAATCGAAAATTCCAATATCCCGTACCTCGACTTGACGAAAAACCTGCGACCAGAGTTTTACATCACAAAGAGGTGTCTGCTAAAAAGATAAAGTACGCCACATCACAAAAAATTTAATATCAACCTTAATTCAAGACAAATAAGATTCATAATGCCATGAACTGTATCACAATCAATGTTTATATTTACGTAAGCGATTATAGCCTTTATTGTTCTTGTTATAAGAGTGCTATTGTAATCAATGTATTTTTATTCATCCAGCAGCTAGTTCAGTAGACCGGGTAATTCCGATTAAGGCCTATTCTCGTTTTTTTAATCGAATTACCCGTTTGAGCTCTGCTCTTAGTATTTGTTACTCATTTGCCCTCGACCACGCCATTTTGATTTTTAATTGAATTTCGTTTTAATTTGATTACTTGGGCATATAATTAAAGAAATAGATTGAGGGTTTCATTGTTATAATCTAGTAATAAATCAATATACAGAATACTTGATATCATTAAATAGGTTTGGAAATGACCCATTGCTTGGCAAAATAAAAGGCATCCGGCCTTTTCCGGGCTTCTAATATAAATAATATTTGAAGTATAATCCACCATGCGTGTTGTTGGGTGTTACTATGAAAAGTGAGTTTATCGAACAGTATCAAGTGTAAAATTATTACATTTTAATCATTAAGAGTTTTTGTTTGAGAAAATATAATAAGTTATTAAAAACGGGATTACAATGCTTTTTATTTATTTTTTGTTATTTAATTTTATTTGATGGAGCTCGATATTTTGACATTATCTATAATCTAATATTGTCTTGTTCATAAGCTCCATCAAATAAAAACAAAAAAAAAAGATCGTAAATATCCCGATCTTAATAACTGCAATAATAAAAGAACCATGTTAACTTAAAATCTTAAATAGAATAAGTGTTCGAACATATATTTTAAATTAAAAACAAATCATTATTATATTTTCATCTTGAAGTCCTTGTCGTTCTACTATTTTTTCTCTTAAAGACCATTTTAAAGATAAATCTAAAAGTGATTTTAATCTAAAATAGAATACTAATAACATTCTTACGTCTGTCCAATTTCGCCATTATTCCGCTTTACAAAACGACACCCCGAACCCAAACATGTCTCTAACGAGGGTAAATTAAAATTCCTTACCCATTTTATAGTGGGGTCACCCTAAACTACAGTGTTATCCTATCTAGTATCACAAAATTAACAACGACTATTTACATTGCGGAAAATAAACAAGGAACCAAAAACGATATCTAACAAAAGAGACAATGTACGTCGTCCATAACAATCGAGTCTTTTGTACATATTATTATACGGATAATGGTAAGTGCCCTTAATTTATGGGATACCTGGGACAAGGCAACAAGATTGCATTACAAACTTGTTTAATTTTCAACATCGAACGTTTATCGTTTGGGAAATTTAACAAAACAACTCGGTCATACACGAAGCATCGTGGTTTTATTGAAAACATGATCAACTTAATTATATTCCTCTTTTAAAATATCATGACGTCACACGAGTAACGTCAAACTGAGATGGCCCAGTGGTTTGAACGCGTGCATCTTAACCGATGATTGCGGCTTCAAATCCAGGCATGCACCACAATACATATATAATATGTGCTTAATTTATGTTTATAATTCATCTCGTCCTCGGCAGTGAAGGAAAACATCGTGAGGAAACCTGCATGTGTCTAATTTCATCGAAATTCTGCATGTGCACATGCACATATTTACATGTGCATTCCACCCTCGCCTTAATGGAAGAGGAGGCCTTATCTCAGCAGTGGGAAATGTACTGGCTGTTACGTTACTTTAATACTACTTTACTAATCTCTAATTGTTTTATTTATTATAATCAACTGCAAGAACTTTTAAAACATTTTATAGAAATAAATTAAACTACCCTTGGTTTTAATGAAGAAGACTAAATAAACTATGGATGGATTGTGTGAAAGACGATATGGCTAGAAACAATGTTACTTGTGAGATGACGTCTGACAGAGAAGTATGGAAGGGGAAGACATGCTGCGGCGACCCCAAATAAAACTGGGATAAGGACTGGAGGATGATGATGGATTTGATGAAGAAGACGTGAGATGAGAGATACTCTTTTCCACCAACTTGGTGATGATACTTGGTGATAGGACTTTGTGCAAGCCCGTCTGCGTAGGTACCACCCACTCACCAGTTATTCTACCGCTAAATTACATTACAGTACTCAGTATTGTTGCGTTCCGGTTTGAAGGGTGAGTGAGTCAGTGTAACTGCAGGCACAAGGGACGTAACATCTTAGTTCCCAAGGTTGGTGGCATTGACGATGTAAGGAATGGTTAATATTTCTTACAGCGTCATTGTCTATGGGTGATGGTGATCACTTACCATCAGGTGGCCCATATGTTCTTCCGCCAACCTATACCATAAAAAAAACAAATAAATTAGATAAGCATAAATACATCGGATTAATATGTCATATGAAACTCAAGACACTTCATGTTTTTAGTTTTATAAATGTTGATAGTATATTAGTATTTTATTTCAAAAATGAGAAACCAACTTTGTATAGTGTTTAGTTTTAATGGTAAACGCTTACCACAAATCATGTGTTGCATTTAGTGGTCACGGGACGCACTTTTAATATATATTTACTGCGGACTAATGGACTTGCAGCCGCTCGTCATTTATCATGAATATTATTCATTGTTAGCAAAATACCAATAAACGCAAAAATATACAGCTTTAATGTATATTAGCTGACAGTACAATGATATATGTAGTAACAAGAAATTATAAATTTAACGTGTACTTTGTGTTAAAGGCCATGGTCGAGGCTCCACGTATAGTCGTATTATTTCAAATCTTTTAACGCTTGTCAAAGCATATATCAATAAAACTTGTCAAAACACCAGTGTCTTGAATTTGTCAGAGAAATATTATGTAAAATATTTGCTACCGAGGAGAACCGGGAAGAAACTCAGTAGTTACTCTTTTTCAACATTTAAAAATTATAAAGTCATGTTAGTTAAATACAATTATTTAAATTAATGTATCCTGCTTGGAAGTCAACAGGTATTAATTCCACGCTTTTTTATCATCTACAAAATCTTGTATCGAATAATATGCCTTTTTTTACCAATGTATGTATTTTTTATAAAAGATTTGAATTTACGAAACGGCAAAGTTAAAAATGTAATAAAAAATGGTAAATTTATTTGAATTTTATATTATATCACAGTAAGTAGGAAGATGATTTCATATTGTAATAATCCCAATTATCATATTTATAGTCAATAGAGATCAACTTTATTTAACAAGATGGAGTCCAAATGTCAGTACAGCTATCCAGTATTTATAGACAAAATTGAAACTCATCGCTGACAAAGATTGTGACTTGTCAAGAAAAGATCTTGACCGTATGCCATTTAAATCAACCTACATAATTGTTCATAGTCTATTTTCATCATTTCAAGAATGATACGAAACGACTTTTTTTATGACATATGTAGGTTGCAAAAGAGAAGGAGGCTCACCTGATGGAAAGTGACTACTACCGCCCATGGACATCTGCAACACTAGGGGGCTTGCAGGTGCGTTGCCGGCCTTTAACAAAGGAGAGGAGGACTTTTCCAATATGTACAAAAGGTTACTTACCCGCTTTGGTATTTTTTTTTAAAGATAAATAAATAAATGTGAGATCATATTATTTTAAATAAACATCACATACATTACCCTGATCCCAATGTAAGTACCTAAAGCACTTGTGTTGTGGAAAATCAGAAGTAACGACGGTACCATAAACAACCAGGCCCTAAGACAACATAGAAAAATCATGATAATCTACATCGACTCGGCTGGGAATTGAACTCGGAGTGGCGTACCCATGAAAACCGGCGTACATCACTTGACCACGGAGGTCGAAATTAAAATCATATTACAAATTGATTGATTTAAGAATCCCCGATACACTTCTTATATCCGATAAATTGCCTGAAAGCCGTCATATAATCCAGGGCTATCAGTAAATGGATGTCATTTAGTCACAAAGTACGGTGAACCAGACAAGTTAGATATGTAACAGCTGAACACAACGTCCAATATTCAGTGCTGTGTCGCTTGCTGTATCTCCAGGGGCTAATTTCGTCGCTCCAGCAATTAATTCACTAATTACCCAATCGAGTAGACGTTGATAAAAGCATTACAGAGCATATCACATTATCTACACTTAGTTAATTTTCTTCGTACAAGGTTCCATGTCTTTAAGTCAATTATTACGCTCTAAATTATCTCAAGTCTCCTAATTTACCTTAATAATGTTTTACGACACGGACTTTTAGATTCGATACATCTTCCTTACGAAAATTGATTCAAATTGGACACAGATCCTTAATAAGTCTTATGTACCTACTGCAAAATGAACGAATATATTTTTGACTGGTCCCTGGGCGATATTCTTCAAGTTTATTTAAACAAGATTCAAAATCAAAAACATTTCAATCACTAGGGTTTAATTTATTAGTTTTGCAATTTGACATATATAATAATTGCTTTGTATGTATATACTGGAAATTTTGATTAATTAGTTGAGTTGAGCCAGTGATTCTTAAATTGTATCCGAAGGTTTCAGGTACTTGTCTTCATTGGCGATGATGGCAAACAGCGGAAGTTAACCTGCACCCAGCAGTTGGATATATACTATGTGCTTCTTTAGTACATACAAAAGTGAATATAAAAATATACTAAATGAAAAATGACTTCCCTAATAAATCTGCCATATTAACATAAATAAATAAATAAGAAGCGAATGTTGAAACGAAAAAATGAATACGAAGGAATTAATTTGGAATTTGAATTTTATGAACCATTTTATCCGCAGACGACTGCTGATCCAAAAGCTTCCGTCTCTAAATAATAAAGCCGGCTAACGATTGAAATATACGATTCCACGGCTAATACGAATATCTGGAATAATAATAGGAATAATAATAAATAGGTAAGAAATTTTATTTTAAATATTTACAAATAATAGTAAATATTTTTATATATTATGTATATAAAGATAATATTTAAGCCATTATCTAGGTATGTATAAAAAACTACATTCTTAATAAAAATTTAAATCGAGTGACTGCTTGACATATAATGTATAAGTAAACAGAATATCATTTTGCGCACTAAGTATACACTAAGAGTAAGAGTAACTAAGTAATAAGAAAGGTTTTTTTCTAATTCGGGTTCAAACGGAAGAAAATCTATATGAAAATGCACCATAAACCGTTGATACTTAAGAAATTTTGATGTTCTGTATATTATTCAATGAATTTGTCTAATGCTTACAGAGTTAGCTTTCAGTGATATTGTAAGCATTTATTAAATTGCGCCTAATTTAAAAATATAGCAATATTTGTCTGACAATTTTTTGCGTTTTTTTTTATAGCAGGCATGAAACTTTTTAGTTTAAACGATAAAATTGAACGTTTAAAGTACACAATGCTTTACGAAAATACCTCAACTAGATAACTGACAACTTCCGAGCACCGCACTAAGTGGGTGAACGGAATGCGGCGTCGCAAAAAGCACAAAAAGGCAGACATGGCAAACTGCATTTTTCGGTCTGCTACACTCGTATCACACTGCATGCGTTGTACTGCAGCTGCATCTCTTCCACAAACTAACCGAAATTTTGCCTTTACTACTTAATAGATCTGAAGATCAAATACAAAAATCATTCAGACTATTCAATAAAAAATATAAGAGTATTCAGTCGATTCTCTTGGATAAAACTTATATTCTGGATTAGTGATTGAAATTTAATCTTCTTGTAAAGTCATAATTTAAGAATAATTCTTAAAGAGTCAATTCAAATGAAGAAAAAAATACTTCAAATTCAAAGATTTAGGAAGAATAAACAAAAAGGGTTCAGTTGCTCATTTTAGATACCTGGTTGTTTAAAATAAATATATCCAGTATATACATAACACACGTACAGGATATTTAATACAGTAACTAACAAGAGGGATACCCATCATTCATTTTACATAATCATCACTGATACACATTGTATTTATTGTTAATCTATAATTGCAATGTAGAACAAATACAACTCATCGCATTAATTTATTGGATCGTTATAGTCGTACTCAGTGAACTATTGCTACGGCGGAAATGAAAGAAAATCTTAAGTTTACACATCGACTGAACCAATAACTTCTGCGATATGGCGTTACGTGATACGATCCTAGCGATTTCATTTTATAGAGAAATAATGAGGATTTCCTTGAAATACATATCATAAAAGTAAAGTAAAGTAACAGCCTGTAACTTTCCCACGGCTGGGATAAGGCCTCCTCTTCCATTAAGGGGAAGGTTTGGAAAATATTCCACCACGCTGTTCCAATGCGGATTGGCGGAATGCACATGTGGCAGAATTTCTATGAAATTAGGCACATGCAGGTTTCCTCACGATGTTTTCCTTCGCCACCGAGCACAAGATGAATTATTATCACAAATTAAGCACATATATATATATTCAAAAACAAAACGCTTACTCCTATCGCTGGATCCTTCGTACTTTTCGATATTTTGTCTGAGGTTTATTGCGTTCGCTATTGTCTATAGACTCACTATTTAATGAAAACAGTATTTTTATTTATTAAGCGTGGCTGATCAAGGACTTACTGAAAAGCTCTTTAATTAAACTGAGAGTATATCAGGATCGTTCGGTTTAAAATTAAATATAAACTGAGTAAAATCAGGGTGTTGTAGAATAAGTATCTCTTATCTGAGGTAGAAGCTTCATAATAGGGCAAGCATTTAATTTTTCTTGTGCATGTAATTTATTTCTTGTAGTGAAGGTACCAGTTTATACGAAAGCAATTGGAAGCTCTAAGCTTTTAAAACTGGAGAATGGATCCTAAAAATAAATATCATAAATGTAAAGTTACAGTCACGTTACATTGACACACTCACACTTCAAGTTAAGTGCTGTTGTTTGGAGGTTGAATACCCGAAGAGTGGGTGGTACCTTTTCACACGAAAGCGGTAGGATAATGTTTTTCATACAGGTATTTTATGGACCAGACAGGGAGCCTACATAACATAGGCTATATTTATGGAGACAAACGTTTAGTTCAAAACTAATTTGTTATAATATTCACTGCCATTTTCATAAACAATAAAATCATAGCGAAATTGCTGTGTAAACTTTTGTAACTTTAATGGACAGTAAATTTGCAAAATATAAGTGTTCTAAATTGTCTCATGCCGTTAAAAATGGTACAGTTTTACAACATTTGGAATTATTCCAAAAAAGTTGCGGCAATTATAAGTTTATTTTGGCAACTATAGCGTTTTTGTTTATTTCATGTAGGTTACAAATTTATTTCCACAGCCCTCTCTAAGTTGGAAAAAAGAACCATAATAGTTCGTCAAAATTCATGTCTTTTTATTTGGGACGATATAATATCTATAGACAACAGAACAGAAACAGAAATTAAAACAGCAATAATTACAGCTTAAACATTTAATCATTACATAATATAAAACTAAGTCACTTACTGCTGTCCGTACGTATGTATGCTTACATCTTTAAAATTCCGCAACAGCTTTTTTAATAGATAGAGTGATTCGAGAGGAAGCTTTTTATATATAACACATTGACAATGTAGTAAAGGAACACTGATAATTTAAGAAGTTGCTAATGTGATGTCTTAAATTAACAATTTGTTTAGTATATTCAGGATCAGTATTGCACTCGTGCGAAGCCGGGGCGGGTCGCTAGTATTTGTATAAATGAAAAAAGAAAAAAACTAAAGTATTCAGATCAAACCATCAGTTTGTAGTGAATAGTTAATAAGCATGCTTATTGTCGAAACAATATGAAGTTGTGTTTATTTCAAAAATATAAAATACAATAGAAATACCCTTATTTAAGTAAAAATATGTAAAACAAGCAGATGTCATTTAAACCGCAGCCCGTCTAGTTAACGGTTCGGAACCAACGAATGGTAAACAAAAGGATTTTTAAAAGTTTTATTTTTACGACAAACAGCGAGGAATACAATGGCTGCTTTTCACTGCGGGTCGTGAAACTGTCGCGTATAGCCTTAATTTAGTCTGGGTTCCAAGAGTACATACGTACTAAGCATTTATATGAATTTATTCAAATGTTGATTTCTTTTCATCTTTTTATTTAAGCACTTATGTAAATAATTGGTGAATTTATTATCTTTTTTGAATTTGGAACTGCTTTACTTAAAAGGTCATCCATTCGCTTTCGTTGAGATTATTTATCTGGGATCGATGTTGTGTGTTTTATAACACTCTTTGTAAAACGATTTTGGTCAAGTTTTTTGGGCGGCTTTCCGCCTTACGTAAACCCTCTTAAGAAATGCTTATGATGTTGAGTTGTCAGCTCAGTATCCTATTGTTTAGTTATTTTTTTCTATTATCTTAAATAACTTACTCTGGAATGTTGTTACAATTTATGCCCGATATTATATATTATTAAAACTGAAGAGTTTTAAGTCAATGAGATGAATCTGTATCTGAAAATATTTTATAAGAACCATAGGGATTATTATTGTGAATATTATTAGAAGCTAAATATCCATAAAGATTTTCGTACCTTCTTTGAAATCCATACTGTCTTGGCATATAATGTCCATAGTTAGAAAGAAAAACGGCCAGCAAAGGATCAATAGGGAGATGATTCGGGCTATTGTACTTAAACGGAATTTTTATAGGAACGTGCATATATACGAAGTCGTTGCTATCTAAATTTCGACTGTTTTGCCTTAAAGATAAGGCATAATTTGGCAATTTGTCATCGGTTCGAATGTTATAATTCGCAAGAATATTAAAAAGGCTAGATGTTAAATTATTTTTCTGTTTCGTTACAAGCTTTGGTCTTTCGTATCTGTATCCGTTGCTAACGCTTGATTTGAAATTATTTTCGTCCGTTATTAAATTATCTTGCTCTAAATTTTCATGTACGTCATATGTGCTGTTACGTAAAGACGAAATTTTCCTCTTCTTTGTTTTGTTTTTTTCGTCAGCATTTTGTTGGATCGGATTGCTTAGTACATTATCTGTTACTAAAATCACATCTGATTCTGCGATATTTTTAGCTTTTCGTACTAATTTAGATTCATCGTAATAAATCTTCTGTGTCGTGTTTTTCGTTGACGATTCAGTTGAATCTAAAAAAAAAATCATGTACTATTAAAAAAAATTATGTACATTTAAAAAATTACATTTTTTTTCTAAACTATTTTTGCAAGGTATTTTCTTTATTAAAAATATATAAAATACACAGGTGGCAGAGTTACTATGAAATTAGACACATGCAGGTTTCCTCACTGTGCTTTCCTTCACCACCGATCATGAGATGAATAATTATAAACGCAAATTAAGCACATGAATATGAGCTTGAACCCGTAATCATCGGTTAAGATGGACGCTTTCTAACCACAGGACAATCTCGGCTCTTGCCTTATGCAACCCTTCGTATTCAAAGTACCTTCAAAAGCTCTCCCGTTCCTTTCAATTTCTTTTTGTAAAGAAATGGCTTCTTGCCCTTTGATTGATTCCTTATTCAGATGAACAACACTTGGTTTTACTATTTTTATAGCGTTCCTTTGAAATACATTATCCACCGAATTTCCTGCTGAATTTCGTACTTGTATCGGAGTTTTAATGAAATTTCTTTGTAATGCAAATACTTTTTCATTTGACATGGGTCTCCAGCCATTGTCCGAATAAATGTTTTCATCTGAATCAGCCCTTACAAAGAAACAGGTCACCTAGAATAATATAAATTAATTATTATATAATGTGTTTAATTGTGTGTGTCTTGGGGATAATTTAATACATTGTATTTGTACTTTTGAATGAAAAAAAAAAAAAAATATTATAACTGGAACAATTATTCTGAGATTTTTTTTTGCAGTTTAGTATCTTACTGGATGGTCATTATAATATGTGTTCAAAGTATTGAAGAGAAACATCGAGGAGCATCTTACGTATATGGACCAACTACCAACCACAGAGCAGCGTGGTAGAATAAATTCAAAGCCTAACAGTGAGACATTCACATCAGTGTTTGTTACAAATTTACACAAAACACATGATTTTCAAAAACTGATGAAGGTTATAAATTCTAAGACAGCCATAAACGCTGACTAAACAAAGCACATAACATGGAAACAGTAGCCACTCGTAAGGGCACAAATAACGAAAGACGACTTACAGTAAGTAAGATCAGAGCACTTGTGGGCATGTTGAAAGCACTTAGGTCTAGTGTCCACTGTGGAGTCGTACGATGAAATGAGGCGATGTAAGTGTCGCTATGGGTCACTGGACAGACCATTTAGTTGTAAGGCTTTGAATATATTGGACAAAATTCCTCCTTTTTGCTTACTCACTTTCTACTATTACTATTTTTTTTAATTTCATAAGAAACAAACAATAACATACTTTTCAGAAAAGTTTTTGAATATTAATAAAACAACTTTGTAGAGCATTATAACGTTTTTTTACAAAGTTAAATATAACTCAAATAATTTTTAAATGAGAAACGTGATATCTGCAACACAGTTTTATTATTTTTGACACTTGTTACAAAATATTGTCATCGTGTCTCCTTCTGAGTTGAACTGTCAATCCTATGTATTTACATAATTTTCTCGTTTTCTAGAATTATATTATATGTAAATAAAAATGCAAAACAAACTTATGCCTCCTAATAAGTCTTTTTAAAATTAGCCTGTTATGTTTTTCTTCATATTAAATGGCACAGACGCACAAGGCTTCTAAGCAGTACATTTTTCGGTAACGCCCTTTCGAGCACCTCTTAATAATTAATTACTGGAAATTATTCGATTTTTAAAAACTTCATGTTATTTTTTTTAAAAAAAACAGGTAGTTATTTTGAGTGAGTTATAAAAAAGAGTAACTACTGAGTTTCTTGCCGGTTCTTCTCGGTAGAATCTACTTTCCGAACCGGCGGTAGCTTCACTTAATTGTTAAATGACGATTCAAAAGTGCTTGTAAAAGCCCACTTGAATAAAGTATACTTTGATTTTGATTTTGATTTTTGATTGTATTGTCTGACCGCTGTATAATAATAATTGTAATTTAAACAAAATAAAATATTAATCATCATATGCGTTGAGTACTTAGTGGTAGCATGAGTTTTATTTTTTAATTTGAATCAAACAGCAGAAAGCGCTTTAAGAAAAGTAATGAAAGAATTTATATATTTTCTGCCAATATGGGCACCGCCGTCTGTATGTCTTAATTGCTTTTCTCTTCACACTTCGAGACACGGGATTGCTTTTAGTTACAACGACCGCTCTGACTGACTCCGTTTTAAACCTAACACTTAGATTTTTATTATTAACATTTCATTTAAGTTTTAAATAGATAACATTGTGTAGAGTAAGAATGAAACTTTATGTTGCTTGAAGTATATAGTTACGCAAATTTTTAACAGACATTTTTAGTTTTAGAATAAATGGAAGAATACTTGACTATTAAGCGAAGATGTTATGTTGTTAGCCTGTATGTTGTCTCCCCCTATCGGAAAGGATTCAGATAGTTTTGAGGACAAGCATTAGATTTTATTCTGCTATGCTATTTCAGTGCGAGTTTATGTAATATACAGTTTCAGAATTTCATCTGATACGTGCAGGTTTCCTCACGATGATAAAAGTATCCATAGTATGATTTTGATGGAGAATGTAAAAAACTTTTTCATCAATTGTTAGATTGTGTTTATTATCAGGAGAATATTGTTTATTTCTTGACTGTTATTTTTGGTACAATATATGTTCCAAACGAGAGTTCTACTATTGAAAAAAAATCTTAATCGGAAGAGTCTATTGACATATTTAATCTAATATTAACACTGTGATTTTAATTAAAAGCCGATTTAGTTAAAAAATGAATGGTTTCGGTTACTCAGTCTAATTGAAATTAACAATTGCTTATTTAGTTCATAACTTATTTATTGACAATAGTATCGCATCTTCAAACATTTACACTACCATAAGTAATTTGTAGTTTTCTGACAATAAGCAAGAAAGTTTTGTTGTTATAATATCTCAATTATGCTTAGTATACAGTTTTACTAACCGAAGGTAAACAGCATTGATTCTTGAATATGGAAATAGTAATCGGTTATTGATAATATAGAGGAAACTGAAATTGTTTTTTTTTTTTATTAAATTTGGTAAAAGACCAAGCTTGATTCGAAAATGTCTTATCAAATTGTATCGACATTATAGACACAAAATATAAATGTTATTTTTCATTGAACCCGTAAGTTATATCGCTAAATTTGTCTTGGTACTGGATACTATTGTAAGCCTATAAATTATTTCAAATAAAATGTTTATAAACATTCGTTAAGGGTTGTATTGCTTCTATTGAGTTGTATGCAATCACAGAATTATTCAAATGTAATCGATAATTAGGTTTGATTTTTATAAATAAAAGTAGACAAAGCATACTTTTAAATTTGTCATGGTAATTGTTAATAGGACTTTAAAAAGGGAAAGTAATGGATGATTTTAATAAAAGATCTAAATTATAAATATTGTTTATTATTTAATGTTTCCGATTACTTGAAGCTGAGTCTTCACTATGTAAGCACTCAGTAGAGTAAATCGTGACCTAGTTAATCAGTAGGAAATTATGAGATATGAAATACCTTTTACAATTGACTGTTGGAATATCTAAATAAAACTATTTTTTCTTTATGTTAGGGCTTCTTATGCCTCATAACAACCATGCTCATTATTGTTGTGTTCCAGTTTGCTCATTGAGTATCTTTGTATATAATTATAGGCACAAGGTAGAATTTTCAATTTTCCGGGGCATTTGTGATGTTATGTAATTATGGTAGGTAACCCATTTGCCTCTCCGATTAAATATTACATAATAAATAAAAAAATAAATATTTGATTTTTTTTAATTAGAATCTTCACTTAAGTCTATGACTAACTGTTTCTTATTCTTGATTTTCTCTAGCGTTTGAAAAGTTTTTCCTTTAATTGTATTTGTTTCAGAATTATTTGTTTTAACGTGTTCAATTTCTATCTTAGCTTTTTTTTGGACATCTTGATTGCATACCATAGCGATGCGTTTCCTGAAAGAAAAAAATTATAAATATTCAAACATTTTCTTTTGTTTTTAATATTATTATTTTTTTCTATACATTTTACCTCCCGGAGTTTCTATCGATAAGAGAGCCTAAATCTTTAAAATAATACCTACGAGACATAATAATTTTGTATTGTAAATGCAAAATGAAACGAAATATATTCTGCAGTTCAAGTAATTTGATATGGAACATCATTATACCATTGTTAGTATGTCTACTGATAGCGCGATTTAAATTAAAACAGCGATATCTGTTATCATAAACAATTACTAAGAAGTAAACTGAGAGAGAACGCCATCTAGTAAGTTAAGTAAGAATTAAGGAGTGCGCTAATATATTACCTCGCTTTCTGGAAAAGCTGCTAGGTGGCATTTTCATTCAAATTCAATTTCAATAGTTCAGTAATGTTTAACAAAGGTTTAATGCAATTATTCAGTTTAAAAAATTAGGTACATAGGTCAATTTTAAATTGAAGAATGAAAATTTCATTTATTTCCAGCATTCACAGCTACATCAGCCTACCTCTTAAATCGCTTTTTATATTGATATACCGCATTCAAATGCATTACATAGTATAAAAGATGAAAGCGCACAGACGACGGGAAGTGACTTTATTTTATCCTATGTAGAGATAAAGAGTTTTAATTAAAATTGATCGCGTATGATTTATTTATTCTAGGTAAGAAAAGGAAACATAAGCAGGAAACATAACGTAGGGCATAGATAATAGTTACTAGAGTCATAAGCTCTTTCCTAAAACAGCTACGCAAATCGTCGAGTAAAAAACTACTTAGTACTTCTGAACCAAGGGATACTTTAAACTGTAAGACAATTACCGAGTTACTTAATTATATATTTTTTTAAATGGACCGCAATATCCGGATATTATTTCGATTTAAAAATTTAAACAAAAAGTTTAATGAAATTGAAATTGCGCAAATAAACGAAATCTTAAATGGCAATATTCGTTGCACTTAAAGCAATGAGTGAAAGTGAAAAAAACCGCAACGCACTCTTGAATAGGAGACCGAATGACTTAATAACCGGTCCCATTAAACGATTAACTCCTTGTAGCTCTACGTGTCTAAAATCTTTAGCACTTTTGTTGTCTCGACAAGCTTGTGTTTGACAGATTAACAAGTAACGTTAATTATAATGTCATTATGATAAAAGGTTATTGTATAATTGCTTTGTTTCAGCTTTAAAGTGATTTTTTACAGAAATACAACAGTTATGTGTTTTTATAAGAAGATTAACAATACGAATGATCAAAGTTCAGCGGTCAGAAATAAGTCACGATTTGCGAACATACAAAATTTATAAAAAGGACCAAACGTGAACTTCGTAGTATAGTTAGTGTAGCGTTAATTTCCAAAGTTTCTGCAATGTTTATAATTACGTGAATAGTTGATTTTGTTACATAACTCAACAATAAATTTACTATAAATTTGACCACTATTTTCCAATGTGGTCACATTAATCAGAAGTTATACAACATATTTTTATTATATATTTATACTGTATTAGGTATGAAAAAAAAGTTTCTTTTTGTATGTTAATAAATCCACGTATATGTGTCGCCACCAGTGGTCATGCGTCAGAAATGTTTTTGTATCACACTGGAGGGCCATCCCATCAGGCAGTGGCAGATCTTTTTTTTATGACATAGGTGGCAAACGAGCAGGAGGCTTACCTGATGGAAAGTGACTACCACCGCCCATGGACATCTCCAACACCAGGAGGCCTGCAGGTGCGTTGCCGGCCTTTAAGAAAGGAGTACGCTCTTTTCTTGAAGTTTCAAAATCTGATCAGACCTGGGCCTGATATAGGCATTACGCATTTAAGGATAGATAAATCTTAATAGATCTCAATTTGCTTAAGATATATTGCTAAAAAATTCAATGATAATGTCTAATAAACATCACTTTTAGATTTCTCAGAAGAATTTAGATATACGAGTATTTAAGGAGGGGGTGAATAAATCGACTACTACTATCAGGTTATGAGAGTCCACAGATCGTTATTTTTTGTTCACTTGGCCATACAATACCTCCATTACCTGCTATGAAAATGTGTCCACTAATATTTAATTCAACAATACTGTTATGACTTTATTGAATAAAAGTAAGGTTAAAAAATTAACAACCTGTAAATTTTATACTGCTGGGATAAGGCATCCTCTCCCATTAAGGAGAGGGTTTGGAACATATTCCACCACGCTGTTCCAATGCGGGTTGGTGGAATGCACTTGTGGCAGAATTTCGATGAAATTAGACACATACAGGTTTCCTCACGATGTTTTCCTTCACCGCCGAGCACGAGATGAATTAAAAAAAAAGTAACACATATATACAGTGGTGCGTGCCTGGGTTTGAACACGCAATCATCGGTTAAGATGCACGTGTTCCAACCACTGGGCCATCTTAGCTCACTACTCTATCAGCTCACGACTTTATTGAATAGAACATTTAATTTGACTGACCCTAACTCGTGGCAAAGTACGCCAACCGTGAAAACTTAGAAGCTGCGTCTATAATTACCACGAGGTACACAACCGTTATAATGGTATCATATGGTAAGATTATGGAACCTCTCACATATAATTGAATAGCAAGAATGCATGCAATACATACAATTCTATTAAAAGGATTAATTATAGCAATTTCTTTTCGACGCATGTAGTATATGAATATGAAATATATAAAGGGGTTTATTCAATTTAAAATTCAGTGACTTGGAATATTTGTTTTGAATAGATATTATAATTACCAGGGAATTTACCGAAATGAATTTACATATGAGTGCAATAAATTATTTCAATTAAGCAATTATTAAAAACATGTACTTTAATGAGGAAAAATAACACAGTAATTTAAATTTTAAAGAATCCAAAGTTACCTTTATGTTGCGTCTTTGTACAGTTTACCTAGCTATTTTACATGTTAAAAAAAAACTTCAAATATGTACCTACTTTACATGTTAAACATAACTTGTATATACATTAACATTGATGATTGATATTATTCAATCAACAATTTTCCCATCGAGTTACATTTTCTAAATAAGTAAGCAAACGATTCCAACCATGACAAATTTCACACTAACTCATTATAAAATCCATGCCTAAAGGAAGTTACGGTCAAAGCATCGCCATGTTGTGAAACCTTAGATTCAAAATGGCAGCCTTTCCGGGAAACGTTGATAACGCAAGTTGAAAGTTATGATTGCTATAAAACCCTTGATATAAATTTTTAATTAAAGTTCTTATTCTAGATAACTTATTAATAAGTGGTAAATTACAAACAGCCAAAAGCATTCAGAAATAATTGTTGAAGCTATTTGTTTAAGGTGCGTTCACACGAGCCGATTTTAATCGGTCAACTGGTAAATCAAAAGTAATTGTTTTGTCTGAATAGACTTTTACTTTAATTAAAACAAAGAATTGTTGCAGAAGGTAAATTAATTAAGTTTTTTCATTTTCATTGAACTATATATGCTTGTGGATCAACTGGTCTTTATTAGTTACGAAACGTGATGTTTCACTGTGTTTCACATGTGTGACTTAGGTAACTATCGCAAAAAATGGTAAGAAAAAATATTAATTTTACACAGAATTTACTTTGTGGTAGGGCTTTGTGCTAGCCCGTCTGGGTAGGTACCATCCACTCATCAGTTATTCTTTCACCAAATAATAATAGTAATTCAGTATTGTTGTGTTCCGGTTTGAAGGGTGAGTGAGCCAGTGTAACTACAGCCACAAGGGATATATCATCTTAGTTCCCAAAGTTGGTGGCGCATTGACGTTGTAAGGAATAGTTAATATTTCTTACAGCGTCATTGTCTTTGGGTGATGGTGACTACTTACCATCAGGTGACCCATATGCTCGTCCGCCAACCTATACCATAAAAAACAGAAATCTTTGAATAGAAATTGGGGTACGTGATGGTGGAAATGCTATACACATACTACTTAAAATAGTTTCTTGTACTATAACGTTTATTTTTATATGAAAGTGGCAACTTTATACTATAGTATAAAAATATATACTTCTATACTAATATTATAAATGTAAAAGTAACTGTCTGTTCGTCTGTCGGTCTCTACCAAACCAATGAAAACTATTTTAAAAATTTGCTATAATGCAAACTTGAACCACAAGGACTATATACTTACTACATTTTTGCTCGATACATGACAATCGGCAGCTAAACCCGAACGAAGCCGAGTGAGCACTAGTAGGTAACTTATATAAAAATGTTTTTTACAAACAAATCGTAATTTTCGTTTTTAAATGAACCATGACATTAATTTCTAAAAAAATATAAGACAGCTTGATTGAAAAGATAGGGAAAACGAGGCTCTGTTATGTCATAATGAAAGAAACCTCAAAATATCTAAATAAAAGATTTTAAATTTGCGGTGACGTGAGTCGTCTTTTAGATCGAAAATTATGAACGTTTCTTTTTAAATATAAATAATATACTGTAATATGCATATTAAGCGCAAGCCTGCGTATGTTTTTTTTTTTTTTTTTTTTTAATTTATTAAATGTATTTCGAATGCATACTCAAAAATTATTCTCTTTGTAATAAATAAAAAATAAATAAATATGAGACAACATCACATACATTACTACTACGATACCAATGTAACCAAAGCACTTGTGTTTGAAAATCAGAAGTAACGAAGGTACCACAAACACCCAGACCCAAGACAACATAGAAAACTAATGATAATCTATATCGACTCAGCCGGGAATCGAACCCGGGATCCCGGAGTGGCGTACCCTTGAAAACCGGTGTACACACCACTCGACCACGGAGGTCGTCATTTCATCTTTTCAACCGACTTCAAAAAGGAGGAGGTTATCAATTCGTCTGTATTTTTTTTTTTTTTTATGTTTGTTACCCCATAACTTTTTCCTGGGTGGACCGATTTTGATATTTTTTTTTGTGTGAAAGGTAGTGCTTCCCGTGGGGTCCCATTTTTTTTTAATTTTTTTCCGATGATGGTATCCGTATGAAAACGACATAAGTCTTAAATTTGCATTATGTATATGCGCGACAAATAGGTGAATAACTGAAAATCACGTTAACCAATTTTGATGATTATTTTTTTATTATAAAGGATATACTTTAAGGGTAGTTTGGTGAAAGTTTGGTAAGGTTTTGAGAACAGGATCTATGACAAATTAAGGGAACGGGAGGGAACGGAACAATTCTGAGGAGCACGTTAGCAATACTCGGTCGAATCTTTTATTTATGGATTACTTGGATATTTGAATCACCTTCCGGAACGTAGTTATGTTCATGTAATTGTCATAATCGAATATTATAATCAACTAGCGACCCGCCCCGACTTCTCACGGGTGAAATACTGATACTAAATATACTGGAGAAATTGTTTATTTACGACATCACATTGCAAACTTCTAAAATTGTCAGTGTTTCTTTACTATATTGTTCATTTATTATATACACAAACCTTCCCCTTGAATTACACTATCTATTAAACAAAACCGCATCAAAATCCGTTGCGTAGTTTTAAAGGACAGAGAAAGCAACTTTGTTTTATACTATGTATTGACGGAACTCCTAAACGGCTTACAGTTAGGGTGCGATTTGGGGCAGAATTTCTTTCTGTCTTTAATCAAATTTTGTGTATGTGATGTGATGTCATATGATGTACGACATAGCATACAAATAGCTCTTTTGCAAAGTTTTTTTACTGAGGTCGATTACAGCTCTTTCGAGGGTGGTATCTTGTAGTTTATGCCGCATGACGTATTAAAGCCGCATTTTCGAAAGTCTATTTTTGCTTTATTCGAAAGTTTCTTTTGAAATTGTCCCTGAAGTAGTTTCTGATTCATATAAACAGCACGCTTAATCTATCCATATTAAGAAAAAAATGTTAGTCTACATCAGCTTCACTTAAAATCAAAAAATAAATAAAATTTTAACAAAAAGAAAAACCGACTTCAAACAAAACAGTATTTTAAAACAAATTAAAATGCACTAAAAAGTAATAAAAATAATTGCATATTTAACATATTTTTGAGAGTCCTCCTAGGTAAAATTAAATGAAAAATATTAGACTACTTAAAAGTCGATTTACGATTATATAATGTAGTTATAATTATTGCTATATTTGGAGTCGGTGTCAGCCAACCCTATACTATACCAATCAAAAAACAATACGAGAATACTTTAAGAAATGTTTCTTACAAATTACCTTTTATACGATATTATACTGGGTCAATCAAGAGGCTCGTATCGCTTCTTTCTTTTGATTGTTGAAGCGTGTGCCTGTGGCTGACACCGGCTCCAAATATAACAATAACTATAACTACGTTATATAATCGTAAATCGACTTTTAAGTAGTCTAATATTTTTCATTTAATTGTACCTAGGAGGACTCTCAAAAATATGTTAAATATGCAATTATTTTTATTACTTTTTAGTGCATTTTAATTTGTTTTAAAATACTGTTTTGTTTGAATTCGGTTTTTCTTTTTGTTAAAATTTTATTTATTGCACTTAAACTATGCTACATATCAATCTCGTTATCGTTTTCGTAAAAAGAAATACAAAGTTTTAACTTCATCGAATAAAGTATACATACTAATCGTTTATGGAAGTCCCCTTCCAAAAAATCATTCTACGAACTCCGAATTAATTATTTTTTTGACGTAACATTTTCGTCTAAAAATTGTTTGTGAATTAAGCCTGATGGTACGAGATTACTATTGCCGCTTCATTACCACATGCATATTAGGTGGTATATTAAAAACGAAAGCCTCGCAAATCGATGTCGGGCCTCATTTAGTAGGTGTCTATCACACTGGCTCGTATTGATTCAACGTTACTTATGTAACAGCGGAGTTTTGATTTTCCAAACGTTTCAAATTATACAGTAGAATACTGTATAATTTGAAATGAATAAAATATTAATATACACGATTGATGTTAATCTTGAGCGAATTCTAAAAGATGGAATATATGATTTTGTATTTTTTTTTAATTTAAAGTAGATGAGCATATTGGCTAACGTGCTCCGTCATGATGAGAAGTGGTCAAAATTCCATTCATAATCGGATTTGTCAGAAATTTGTTACAACTAATCGGAGATCAGGAACAAAACTACCATATAACAATACCTCAACACAATTAAATGTGCCAATATCAAAAAATCAAAATCAAAATCAAAATAAACTTTATTCAAGTAGGCTTTTATAAGCACTTTTGAATCGTCATTTTACAATTAAGTGAAGCTACCACCGGTTCGGAAAGTAGATTCTACCGAGAAGAACCGGCAAGAAACTCAGTAGTTACTCTTTTTTAACATTTAAAAAATACAACGTCATGTTAATTAAATACAATTATTTCAATTAATGTATCCTGCTTGGAAGTCAACAGGTATTAACTCCACGCTTTTTTATCATCTACAAAATCTTGTATAGAATAGTATGCTTTTTCTACCAATGTATTTTTAACAAACGATTTGAATTTACTAAACGGCAAAGTTAAAAATTTCTGCGGAATTTTATTATAGAAACGGATACCTTGCCCCAAGAAGGATCCATTGACTTTGCGGAGTCGGAAACTTGGCGTTATAAGTTTATCCTTACTTCTAGTGCATATACAATGATTATCACTGATTTTATCAAAGTGATCAATGTTACTGTGAATATACATGATATTGTTGTAAATATATTGCGACGCAACAGTAAGTATTCCTACTCTGTTAAAAACATCCCGAAGAGAGTCTCTAGCTCCAAGATTATAAATAAACCGAATTGCTCTCTTTTGTAAAATAAAGACAGATTCAATATCTGCAGCGTTACCCCAAAGTAATATGCCATATGACATAATACTGTGAAAATAACCAAAATAAACTAAACGAGCGGTATCAATATCAGTTAGTTGTCTAACTTTTCTAACCGCGTATGTTGCGGAGCTGAGTCTTCCTGTTAGGGATGATAAATGAGAGGTCCACTGAAGTCTGGAATCTAATTCTATTCCTAAAAACACCGTAGTATCAGCTACTTCAAGACGGTCACCATTTAAAGATATATTATAATTTTGCTTGCTAACATTAGGTAGGGTAAAAACTACACATTTTGTTTTTTGAGCATTCAAAACTAAATTATTTACTGTAAACCAATTGTGTATCTGTGATAATGCACCGTTCACATCGTCATAGTCATTTTTTTTCCTGTCAACCTTAAAAATCAGCGAAGTATCGTCAGCAAACAACACTATATCACAAATACCCTTAACATAGAAAGGAAGATCATTTATATATACTAGGAATAGAAAGGGACCCAAAATTGAACCTTGTGGAACTCCCATTTTTAACGTAGATCCAGAAGACTTTATTCCATTAATGAAAACTTGCTGGATTCTTTGACTTAAATATGAAGCGATGAGATCAAGAGCTTTACCTTTAACACCGTAATATTTGAGCTTATAAAGAAGCGTTTCGTGTTCTACACAATCGAATGCTTTAGATAAATCACAGAATACTCCAATAGCGTTCTGTGATTTCTCCCAAGCATCGTAAATATGTTTGAGAAGCGCAATTCCCGCATCAGTTGTCGAGCGACCTCTTCTAAAACCGAATTGCTCACCATGAAAAATAGCATTTGTACCGAAATGGACGAGAAGTTGATTTAAAATAATTTTTTCGAAAATTTTACTTAAAGATGGGAGTATTGAAATAGGCCTGTAATTACCGGGATCGCTTCTGTTTCCAGTTTTAAAAAGTGGTAAAACTTTACTACATTTTAACAAGTTAGGAAATGAACCCGTGTCCAAACTCTTGTTAAAAATTACTGCTATATACGGAGCAATATCGTATATGATGTTATTAAAAAATTTTACCGAAATGCCCCATATGTCGTTAGTTTTTTTAATATTTATAGTTTTAAATACTTTTATGACATCTATTGCAGAAACCGTTTCAAATGAAAAATCAATAACGCATTTAGAAACACTATTATTTAATAACCTAGCTGCATTTGATGTAGATGATTTTAAATGAAATGTTATTTTATGGGGTACTTTATCAAAAAATGATTCAAATAAATTAGCAACCTCTAATTCAGAACTCGTGTATCTACTACCTGTGTTCAATTCTATTGGTATCATTTCCTTTTTGTGTTTTCCACTAACACTACTAATAACATCCCATGTGGCTTTAATTCTATTATCAGAATTCAGGATTTTTTTCTTTAAATATAAGGACTTAGCAGAAATGCATACTGTTTTAAAAATTTTTGAATATTTAATGACGTATTCTAAAAAGGCTACGCTTCGATTCCACCGCCTCATATCATATAAGTCGTATAATTTATTTCTACTTTTATAAATACCAACAGTAGCCCAGTCACTAAACTTTAATTTTGTGTTACTATAACATGATTTCATTTTAAATATATTGTTAAATTCTTTTAGTATTACTTCAAAAAATGAATTATAAAGCTCATTTGGATCCTGTGTCGTAAGATCTAGATTAGACAATTTATACGCCACAATATCTTTAAAACAATGTAATTTGTTAGCCGTTATTGGCCTGTATGTTATTTTTTTTAAATGATTTATTTCTTTGTGTTTTAATGAAAACTTCTGACCACAATGGTCAGAAGTTAAATTATTTATAATTGATACTTCATATATTTCACAGTCACAGAACACATTATCAATACACGTAGAAGTGCCGTCGGTTATTCGCGTCGGTTCATTAACTCTATGAGTTAAATTAAATGACATAAACAAGGCAACCAACCGAACACTTAACGTAGTTTCTTTAAGTAAGTCGACGTTAAAGTCCCCACATACAATTATATATTTATGAGTTTTACATAGCTTTTTAAGAATGTCCTCCATAGTGGTTTCAAACAAATAATAATCTCCCGATGGGGGCCGGTACACGCAGACTATAATGTACTGTGGAAATTCCACGCAGGATAGTTCGATAGTACGTTCGATAGAGAGGGCCACAATATCTTTTCGAGATTTACAAACGATATCATTCCGTACTAATATTAATGAGCCACCACGAATAGCACTCCCTCTTACGAACGAACTTGACAGTTTAAAGTTTGAAATATTAAATATGTCAAATTTTTTAACCCAATGTTCTGTGAAACAAAATACATGTATTTTATAATACTCCGAAAATAATTCTATTTCATGATCTTTGCCACCTATGCCCTGTATATTTTGATGTATAATATTTAAGTAAGAGGGCGCAGATGTTGTCGTTTTATTTAGTTTAAACTATTAATTTGAGTATTTTTAATTTTGTCGGTGTTAATATAAATTAAATTATTATTTTTATTATACATATGATCCTTGGTAACATTACTTGTAAAATAATTTTTGATATTGTAGGCAATTAGGTTACCAATTTGTCTTTTCGATTTCATTGGTAGGTACATAGTATCCTCTGTCCACTTAAATCTATGAATAAATTTATTAATGTCAAATAACATAAAATCATTACTGCAATGTCGAGTCAAATTATATAGACATAGGTTTAAGTCATAAATATGTAAATTCTGTGCATCTGTCAAGGTATGTGAATATGGAAATAAACTAATTATAAATTTGCATTTCTTTTGATTTTGGATTTCAATTAATAATTTAATATCCTTAATTAAACTCTTTTTGTTTAGAGACAAACTGTCACCATGCATTAATACTACTACATTATTAGAACCCAGATGCATAGAATTTATTTTATTTATTTGGTATTGATAGGTTGCCCCGGGTGAGCATGTGTTAAATACATTTTTTATTTCACTTTTAATTATTGAGCCAAAGCCCTGTCCTAACTTATCCGATACTACAATAACATCTTTATTTAATTCTAACCCCAGTTTATTATGGTTATGGATCCCTGGTGCACATTGACTCAATTTGATAGGTGATACTTTGGTATTATTACTATTAGGAGGAACCAACTCATTTTCCTGAGTATGCATACAGTTACATTTATTCGATAAGGATTCAAATTTTTCTAAGTTAGAGGTGCATAGCTCAAGAAGATTGTTGGCTGTGTGTATGTGTTCCTCTATCTGTTTTTGAGCCAATTCATATTTTTTATTAACAAAATCTAAAGATCTTTGTAGGCTAGAAATTTCTAATTGCAGTTGTTCAATGTCATTTTCATATATTATTTTATTATTCTGCAATTTATTATTTGATGATTTTACTTTATTAATTAAATGTGACCGGTCTTTTCTCATTTTGCATATGTATTGATAGTTATTAATGTTTTTTTTTGTTTTACGGATGAATTTATTTAATTTTATATATTTTTTTATCTTATTATGTGAACTCATGGGTGTATGTTTAATTTTAGACTCCTGTAAGGTGGTATTGGAGTCAGGGGCAGGTATAACTAACTCATTATACAAACTTTCAGTCGCATCACGTTTCTGGCTTGTTTGAATTTTTTCCAATTCTAATTCTGCCTTTTGAGCATTATAAAGACTCACTTCCAGTTCTGTAATGCGACTCAAAGCTCTTTCATGTTCCTCGCTACACTCTTTAAATGAGGTCACAATCTCAAGAAGGTTGTCCCGCTGGCTAACAACATCTAAACAATGTTCGTTTAATTTAGCTAACTCGCTTTTGAGTTCAGTGTTTTTATTAACAATTTTTTGAATCTCTTCTTCACTGTCCTCACGCTCTTGAAGAAGTTGTCTGTTTAACTCCTTGGAAGATTGTAATTCTTTAAGGGTCAATTGGAATTTGGCCTCCATATCTTTCATTGAAGTTTTGCGGGTCATGATAGTATACTCCATGATGTTAAACTGTAAAATTATAATAAGATGTATTTAAATACTCTTAAAGAAGTTATTTTATATAATAAGGGTTGTTCAGATCTATGTGTAAAAAAGATTATTATAGGTAGGTATATCAAGATGTTATTTCTTATTTTTTTGTCAGTTAAGGTACTAGCAATTAATTAAGGCAAACTTATATTATATGTGATATTTGGTATAATATTACAATAGTACTATGTGAATCACATATAATATATTAATGTTTTTAATTATTTTTTATTTTCTTTTGTAAATATGTAGGTATACAGTTATTTAGTTTTTAATTAATTCAAACAATATTATAAGTACACTGAACACAAGGATTACAGCTTACAAAATAAGCTGAGGCCTATGCACAGTACATATATTGTGAAGAACTATCTGAGGACTATGTTAAAATCTTCAACTTTGCTTCCAACTATTTGTCAAGCAAAGTGAGACAGTAATCACGCCAAAGGAGCAGACAGATGCTATCCACAACATGCAAGCCTTGTTCGAATTAGGTTATAACGTGTAAAATATCTTTAAAACAAAATACTCCCCGGGTTTATGCAGAAGATTTCAAGTTAAGCGGCCGTTAGAGTATGACAGTCGATTCGATTCTTCTTTTGTTCAGATTTAGTTGAGTATATGCGTCACAAACACTATTGACACTGTTTTTAAGAATTGTAATCCAGATTTACTACCGTAAATATATATTAAAACACTTAAAACTAAATAATTTAAAATATTTAAAATTAATTTAAATTTGACATGTCACCCTGAGCCTATAATATGTCAGATTTATTATCGTTACTATTAAAAACTTACTTGTATATTTGTATTTATATTAATATTATAAATTCGAAAGTCGACTCGACTCTGTCTGTTTGTCGCTCTTTCACGACCAATCCACTGTACCGAATTTGATGAAAATTAGTATGAAGCAAACTAAACTCCCCGGAAGGACGTAGCTTATTTTTTGTGCCAAACAAATGACAACTTATTACCTAAAACATGAGCGAAGTCACGACCGACATCTAGTACATATGTGATATTTATATATGACCATAAACCCAACAAAACGATGAAACTTGTTTTTTTTTTAATTAATAATAAATGATAATAATAAGAAATATTGGACAACATCACATACATTACTCTGATCCCAATATAAGTAGATAAAGCACTTGTGTTATGGAAAATCAGAAGTAACGACGGTACCACAAACACCCAGACCCAAGACAACATAGAAAACTAATAAAATTTCTATATTAACTCGGCCGGGGATCGAACCCGTGACCTCAGAGTGGCATACCCATGAAAACCGTTGTACACACTACTCGACTACGGAGGTCGTCAGATTTTAGTAGAACTGTGAACTAGTTAATCTAGGTACTTCCGATTAATCAGCAATTGAAATCAAAAAC
The DNA here is from genome assembly GCF_905220365.1 of Vanessa cardui. NCBI lineage: Eukaryota > Metazoa > Arthropoda > Insecta > Lepidoptera > Nymphalidae > Vanessa > Vanessa cardui. The sequence goes on from NC_061136.1 coordinate 505,207, forward strand.
TACATCAATCATCCAGTTTCAAAACAAGATACACTTGCGTTAAAGAACTCGACGTTTACGATACGCCAGTGTGATAGCTCGATTGTGACGTAAATCTTATATTGGATGTAAACGCAGCGTGTCTTCGGAGACAAATCTTTGTTATATTAAACGCATTAGCGGCCTTATGTGATGCAAGCATGTTCATCACTTGTTAGTTCGCATGTTTCATAAATAAAACTAACGAGTATATAAGTTTAATGCTAGTAATTCGAGATTGCCTATTGATAGTTCTTAGCTGAAGGTCGCGGATTCAAATTCAGTGCAATCTTTTTTCACGTTCTTTGTTTTTATAAAGCAGTATATGCAAGGCGTATTGTGTAATGTGTGATTATATAAATAACGTGGCAGTGTCGCTCCTTTTAAGCGTTATAAAATACGTCTTCGCTCTTTATACAGATCTAGACTATTTTAGGTGACATACTACACATATCATACATATATTTTTATTATTTAGAATTAATTAGTATGTTTTATTAATTACTAGTTGTTGGCTGCGACTCAGCTCGCGTTTTAGGGGTTGATTGTTATGTGATAGACAAAAAAGTAGCCCATGTTCCTTCTTGGAATCCAAGTTTGCTTTATACGAAATTTCATCAAATTCGATTCGATTTGGTAGTGAAAGAACTACCGACAGACAGAGTCACTTTCACATTTATAATATTAGTATTGATCTGCGGAATTATCACATCCTATAACTTGATACAAAATGTAAAATCTCACAATGATTTGGTGTCATAATTATTTAAAGCATAAGCCACATTAGCCAAATTCGTAAAGCCAAATACTGGCTTTTCCTTAACCCTTCGGGTGCCTGGTGGGTCTGACAGACCCGTCACTTTGAAAAATCAACGATAACTTTTAATTTTTTGGAGCAAACCTGCTGCACTCCTGAGTAGCTTCGCGATACAAACTAACGGCTATTTTGACTACTCTCCCGCTGTCCGCAATGTACACCCATCCGAACAACACGCATTTTGTGTGCGCTCGGGTCTCAGGGACCCGACCAGGCACGCGGCGTAACTTTTAATTTTTAAGCTATTATTTTTGTTTTGGCTCTTTAATTTATATTGGGTGGTAAATTATTTGTGGAAAAAATATGAATACAGTTATAATGGCTGGGCGATTAATAAATGATGAAATTCGCCAAGCTTTAGAAAGAAATTTTGAAGAAAATGAAGATGAGGATGTAATTTTTGATGAAAGTGAATGTGAGTCAGACACATGATTCTGATGATGACAAGGAAGAAGTAAAAGTCTATAATGAACCAAATAACAGGGATATCATATACACAACCAAATGAAGGTGATTTATATGTCCCAGACATTATGTAATTTTGGTCACAGATCAATATATAAAGGTCTTGATTATTATTTCTGGATTCTCAAAACTACTGGCATAAACGCAAAAGTTAGTAATATGTTAAACAATTCTGATACAATTACAACTAGAAGGAACTTTATAAAAAAAATGGGCATGGTATTGACTGCTCCACATCAGACTAAACGACGTAATAGTTGAAAGAAACAAAATCTTACAAATACTTTACGTAAGAGAATCAGGTCTCATTTAGGGGAACCCTCAGAGCCACCACCCAAAAGACATGATGAATGGTAGAAAAATGTGTTGTTGTGTATGTCCTAGACAAAAAGATCTCAAGTCTAAATACATCTGAGTATCTTGCACAAGTCATATTTGCTTGGAACACGCAATTTTCGTTTTCGAAAATTGTCACATAAATACTGATTAGTTATAAGCAATACCTTTGTTACTTTTAGATCAAAATATAATAGTTTGTAAGTTCATTAATTAGTGCCTTAAATTAATGTGAAGTCTGATTGTTGATCACAATTAAACAGTTTAATATTGTTGATTTAAACATAAGTGTTTATTTTTATTACGTAAAATTAGAGTCTTTTTAATTTTTTTAATGTGACTTTGTAGAACAACTTTAGTTTCATTTTATTTTTAATTCATGTAACTAAACAGCTCTAAAATAAATATAAACACATTATGTGGCGTTCTGACTAATTAAATAAGTAAAAAACAAGCATTTTGTTACCGGGTCCCACAGACCCACCAGGCACGCCATGTAAGTTTTACCCACCAGGCACCCGAAGGGTTAAACATTATACGGACGAAAGTGCTATGTCTTCTTTAGTTCCGGTATAAACAAAGAGTGAGCCAGGGTAAATACAAAGCGATTTGGGTTACTAGGTTGACAGTGCATTAACAATGGTATACATAATCGTTTCATATTGAACGAATAATATTTGTAAAAGTGTATATAATTTCAAATTACAATAGATTTTATTTTAATCTACAATATATCAAAAAGTTCATTTAATTTATTGATAAAATTATTAATATCACTGTGTTCCGGTTTACAGGTTGATTAACTGTAATAACAGGCACAAGGGACATAACATCTTAGTTCGTATTGATTAATGTTTCCTACTGTCAATAAATATGGTCGTGGCTTCTAATCAACGGGCTGTACTTTTGACGAGATGGCATATTGGTTAGCCCGATTGCATCTTTAATGAGGATCGCATTTTAAAACCCAGTTGTGTTAAATTCGTGCTTGGAGTAAAGGAAAAGAAAGTGAGCAAAAGATGTGGCTGGATGAAATACATTCCAGTGTGTCTTGATTATTGGACAACCCACTCACATTGGAGCAGTGTAGTGGAATAAACCGTGAATCATTTCCTAAACAACAATAACAACAACAACCTGTAAATTTCCCACTGCTGGGCTGAGGCCTCCTCGTCCTCCGAGGAGAAGGTTTGGAACATATAACACCACGCTATTCCAATGCAGGTTGGAGGAATATACATGTGGCAGAATTTCTATGAAATTTTGACACAAGCAGATTTCCTCATGATATTTTCTTTCACCGCCGAGCACGAGTATTATATACACAAATTAAGCACATAAATACTCACTGGTTCTAGCCTGGGTTTGAACTCGCATCATCGGTGAAGATGCACGCGTTTTAATCACTGGGCCATCTCGCCTCAAAGGAGGAGGCAATCATGACCCAGTAGTAGGATATTTCTAGACTATAACGTTAACTTTTTTTATTTCACATTTAATAAAATAAATGATTTAAGAATTTGCCCCTCGCTGAAGATCTCGATGGAGAACTAGTACAGTTACGCATAACTCAGAGAACAAGTTGGGTACTATATCATTGGACTCTAATGTTCGGTATGACGGCACCACATAACGGTGACCACTGACCACACGCACACAAACAGCTGAGCTTCAAAGTTCGTTTGTATTTAGAATTTCGGATGTTTAATAAATAGTGAAACAATGATATATGAACTCCTTGGATTACGAAGTGAATAAATTTCTTATAGACTCGTATAGATGTATTCTTTAATGGTAATAATAAAAAAATATTAATGGAATACCGGTACAAATAGGATGGGTTGACAACGTAACATTAGTGTTCCATTTACTTGTCTTAGCGATGAATAAATATAGTCATTTCCATTCGAAGAACTTCGTAGTAGTTATAATAGTACAGGTACTGACATTTGATCGTGGCTCCAACTACTGGGTCCAACGTAAACCATAGCATGTGGATTTAAAACAACTTTATGAGCCTATTTGAATAAATAATATCTCTACGATGACATTACATATATATGCATTACATATATGTAGTCATAAATCGTCACATATATACTCGTATGTGATAAAAAAATTCTGAGTTTCTTGCCAATTGTTCTCGCTAGGCAACATTTTGCACTTATGCTAAACATTAAATAAAAATGTATAATGGACGAGTGCCTACTTGAATAAGTATGCTTTTAATTTATAACATTTTTTATTTTTCAAACAGTTTTTATATTCTGTAATATATCGTGTGTACTGTAGATTGAGTTATATGATTGCATTGTAAACAGTACGAGTGCGAGTATGTCACATGACAGCAAATGGCTCGCAGGTGCAGGAAGGAGCATCGCTACGGTCAGACAATTTCACGCAATGAAACTTACAGTACTCTATATGTTCTGTCGTAACACACAGTAGTTATATCCACAGAGCAGAGTGTTCTAGAAATGAAATTTGTGTAAGCTACTGTTTTTGTATGATAAAAAAATAATTAAATTAAATTTAAATAAAATGTGTTGAGATATCATAATTTCAGCTGAAGGACGTCCACTGCTGGACATAGGCCTCTCGCAAAGATCACCACAACGCCCGGTCTTATGCCAAAGGCTCCCCCAAAGGTCAACAACGCCTGGTTTTATGCAGCCCGCAACCAGCGACCGTCACCAGGCCATCAGACCACCTTGTGGGTGCTAGTAGAATATAAAGATATTCATTGAATCATTCAATTAAAATTGAATATTATGACGCCATTTGTAAAAGAGATTTTAGTTCTATGTTTATTTTCAACCGACTTCCAAAAGGAGGAGGTTATCAATTCGTCTGTATTTTTTTTTTTTTTTTTTTTTTTTTTTTTTTTTTTTATGTTTGTTACCTCATAACTTTTCACTGGGTGGACCGATTTTGATAATTTTTTTTTTGTTTGAAAGGTAGTGCTTCCCGTGGGGTCCCATTTTTTTTATTTTTTTTTCCGATGATGGTATCCATGTGAAAACGACATAAGTCTTAAATTTGCATTATGTATATGCGCGACAAATAGGTGAATAACTGAAAATCACGTTAACCAATTTTGATAATTCTTTTTTTATTATAAAATATATACTTCAAGGGTAATTTGGTGAAAGTTTGGTAAGGTTCTGAGCACAGGATCCATGACAAAGTAACGGAACGGAAGGGAACGGAACAATTCTGAGGAGCACGTTAGCGATACTCGGTCGAATCTTTTATTTATAGGTTATTTGGATATTTGAGTCACCTTCCGTAATGTGGTTATGTTTATGTAATTATCATAGTCGAATATTATAATCAACTAGCTACCCACCCCGGCTTCGCACGGGTGCAATACTGATACTAAATATACTACAGAATTTGTTTATATAGGACATCACATCACAAACTTCTAAAATTATCAGTGTTTCTTTACTACATTGTTCATGTTTTATATACACAAACCTTCCCCTTGAATCACACTATCTTTTAAAAAAAACAGCATCAAAATCCGTTGCGTAGATTTAAAGATATAGGGACAGAGAAAGCGACTTTGTTTTATACTATGTAGTGATGGAACTCCTATACGGCTCGCAGTTAGGGTGCGATATGGGGCAGAATTTCTTACTATCTTTAATCAAATTTTGTGTATGTGATGTGATGTCATATGATGTACGAAATATAGTTGGTCTTTTTCAAAGTTTTTTTGCTGAGTTCGATTACAGCTCTTTCGAGGGATCCTTGTAGTTTACGCCGCGTGACGTATTAAATCCGCATTTTCGAAAGTCTATTTTTGCTTTATTCGCAAGTTTCCTTTGAAATTGTCCTCGAAGTAGTTTCTGACTCATATAAACGGAACGTTTAATCTATCCATATTAAAAAAAATTAGTTAGTCAACATCAGCTTCACTTAAAATCAAAAAATAAATAAAATTTTAACAAAAAGAAGAACCGACTTCAAACAAAACACTATTTTAAAACAAATGAATATACACGAAAAAGTAATAAAAATAATTGCGTATTCAACATATTTTTTAGAGTCTTCCTAAGTTAAATGAAATGAAAAATATTAGACTACTTAAAAGTCGATTAACGATTATATCATGTAGTTATAATTATTGTTATATTTGGAGTCGGTGTCAGCCAATAAAACCCTACAGTATATCTATCAAAAAACAATACGAGAATACTTTGACAAATATGTTTTTTACAAATTACCTTTTACACAATAATATACTGGATCAATCAAGGGGCTCGTATCGCTTCTTTCTTTTGATTGTTGGGGCAAGGGCACCGTGGCTGACACCGGCTCCAAATATACCAATAACTATAACTACATGATATAATCGTTAATCGACTTTTAAGTAGTCTAATATTTTTCATTTCATTTAACTTAGGAAGACTCTAAAAAATATGTTGAATACGCAATTATTTTTATTACTTTTTCGTGTATATTCATTTGTTTTAAAATAGTGTTTTGTTTGAAGTCGGTTTTTCTTTTTGTTAAAATTTTATTTATATTCCGTATTAAATTAACTTGTGTTGATTTATTCTGAAGTGCTTTAGGTGTGACAGCGTCCATTTTAGAGTGACAGCGATATCATATCAGTTTATACTTTCTTTTTAGAACATATCGATTATAACTGTATTTTAACTGCTAAATACATTTTACAACTTATTTACTTCAGGATCTTGATTTAAAATATTTAAAATTGTGTATTTTGGTAAAGTACCAACCATTCGTTAGATATTCTACCGCGATACATTGATTCTCATTTTTGTTGTATTCCCAACAACATAGAGAGACAAGACGAGATAACAAGCAGAGAGATGATGATCTCTATCCCTAAGGTTGGTGGAGCGCTGATATATTAAGGAATGGTTAATATTTTTGACGGCGACGACAATCGGTTGACTATCTTTCTTATTATAAATATAAATTGTTTTATATTAAAAATTAACTCATAGATAAAGAATGATTAAGTGCGGTGGTAATAACTACTCGTAGTGTATAACTTAACAGATGTACAAGGGGACTTTCATCTAATGCGATGATTACGATGATGCGATCTCGGGCCCGTCCTTCCGGGAGTTATGGACAAAACGATTTCAAGTATCGAACAATTTGGAAATCGAAATTTTCTCACATTTCCTCATTATATACTCCAAACTACTAATATGATATTTCTCTCAACATTACACGAGAAACGCATATAATAGACGTGGATTCGATCAAGTATAACTGATTTTTTATTTTATTTGTGTTTCTAAAAATGTTAGACTCGCTAATTAGACGTATAATACAATTACTATTATAAAAGTAAAAAGAACTTAAATAAATATAATATATACTTGTAGAAATATTATTTACTTTATCCCCGCATTCATGGCCGCGTCTGTTAGTCTGCATATTCGCGATAAACTCCAATACTAATGAGCTGACTTTGATGAGGTTTTCACTAATCGACAGAGGGATTCATACGAAAGGTTAAGGTATTATTTATTAAAGTATTTATGTAAATATGGGAAAATAGAACGCCAATTGTTAAACATGTTGAAATAAGCAACAAAATATATATAAATAAAAGGTAACAATAAAAAACAACTTCAGTTCACCCGTGCGAAGCCGGGAAGCCGCTAGTAATATATAATAGGCGAATAACAGAATAGGGTTTAATTGGAGTTATGATACGTGTTACATCTTTCAGTACCGTTATCAGAGTAATCGAGTCATACATTTTTGTATTATTTTAATTTATAGTCTTAACGACGACTTGAAGATGAAATATGCTAAACAAATGAGTAAGTCAGGGAATACAATTATGAGATAATTAAACAAAACAGACGTATAGTGTTTTGCTATTTCAGAAAAGGCTCAATGGATGAGTCTTCTGACAATTTTTTTACAAGCATTATTTATTACGTATATTTTAATTGGTATAAACGAATAAAAATCATGTTGTACATTTTGTTTCAATTTATAGGAAACGTGCAAGAAACTTTAGTTTTGTCGTTGTTATTAAATAACACGTGAGGAAGATCGATCGGTTTTGCAGTAAAACATAAATTATTTTTGATTATAACGCTGTGATGCAATAAATTATCCTTGCGTTTTTTGTGTATAACACTGACGCTTGACAAGTTGTCATAGTTGACACACACACATATTAAGCTATGGAGTTCGTATATGGAAAATCAAAAAAGAACTTACATTTCACGTCACAGGATTGTATACCAAATTATATTTATTGATGTACAAAGAACAACGTTTTGAAGAGGTTCGAAATTCTTTTTCATAACGTGACTCTACATTATGAACTAAAGGTTTTCTGTTTTATTTATATTAGTTATAAAAATAATTTATTTCATCAGTAAGATAACACCTCATTAACTTAACAAAGGTTGACTTCTCCTTTTGAGTGCAGTAAGCTCCCGTGCCAAAAGAAGTCACTAAAGGTTGTAAAGTTAATGTTGTGCTTTGTGTATGTTAAATTGTTCGCTTGTTTTGATTTATTCTTCCACATCTATTTCAACTGACTTGCATTTATGTTACGTGTTCGAACAAGTTTTAAGCATATTCTTCAAAAGGATCGAAAGATTGTATCCAAAATTTGGATGTTTACAATATAAGTTATATTATTTTTTACCTAATTACACGTTGATATAAATTATTAAATTTAGCTTGGTCATTGTGTTATATACGAGCCCGTCTTGGAGCTATCAGCCACTCATTATATATTCGACAAGCAATAATACTTCTACGTTCCATTTTTATGTGAAAGTGAGTCAGTGTAACTATAGGCAAAAGTGACATATCATTTTAGTTACCATTGTGTATTGGCATGTAATGAATGATTAAAATTTATGACGGTGCCAATATCTGTGCTCTTCATCCAAGTGACCCGCTTAATAGACCGACATCCAACGTAATAAATTTAATTTACATATAGCTTAAGTTATTTTCTTTAAAATAATTTATGATTACGAAAATATATCAAAATATTAATGTTTTTGCTTCTTGCATGCTTCGTGCTTCTTGCCTCATCTTATTAACTTTATTGTTGAACCAAATCAAGAGCCTATTAAAAGTTAAATTCGATTAATTTGCATAATCCGACAGCATCGACGATTGCGCAGAACCGCAAATAAAAATAGATCAAATTATTTGTAAGAATTATAATTCGTAATGAATGTTGCCAAACTTTAAGATGAGGCAACGGATCGCACTTCTCTGTTGAAACGATCGATGGATCGATGTTTGCTTAAATAATCAATTGCATATTGGCTTAATATTAATGTGGATGATATTATAATATACTCCCAAAAAGAACAATTATTAAACATACTTGAGCTATATTTTTTTTACTTAAAGGTTATGAGAGTAATAATTTTATGAGAAACCTATTCATTGTGAAAATGTCAGTGCGAGGTAGGCATAAATCCTTTCGAAATTTCTTCTAATTGAAAAACATGACATTTAGACAAGTGTGAATTATACAATTACGTAACTCATACTTCGGTCATTTAGACGTTTACTGCCTAGTACTTAAGTACACCTATATTTATGTTTGCTGTAATACACAACAGTTTGAAACTTTTTGAGATAAATATTTTTATCACATATCAATTTTTTTAAACAGCATGCCCATAGTTAAACGTTATAAAAAGATTTAAAAAATAAAATATGGCTTTTGTGTCAAAAATCATTATAAATATGACAAAACGTATACTCGGTATTTGTTGATTATTAGATAAGTTATGTAAATTTAAGTACAAAAATAACATGCATTCATTATTTAATTGTTGAAAAAAATATATTGAGTTTTTAACGAGTGATATCATTATATTTTTTAAATCATTTAAATGATTCAAGCGTTATTGAAAGAGTCTTAATTAAAGAATACTTTGATTGATTGATAAAACTATTCTTTAACATAGTTTGAGGTCGAATTATGTTAGTATTAATCCTTCATCTCACCAATATTTTGCAATGACTTCAAGCTTTTACTGAGAGGTAAATCAATTGGCCTGAAAGGGTATCTAAAAGATGGAGACAGCTATTGTCAAAAGTAGTGTCGTCCCTTTCACTCTCTGATTAACAATCGTTGAAAATATGTTGAAAGCCATACTAAAATATAATTATGTAATAAATATATTGTCGCACATTTGATAATCTTGATAAATTATCACAAAGATGAAAATAATAACAAAGCGCCCGTTGTTCTTACATAAGCTGACATAACCTGTGACCCGGCCTGCGAAAGTGAGAACGGAATCGCCAAAAACCGGAACTATGCAAATGCCGCTTAAAGATAACATCATTGTATAGACATTCACATTAGTGTGTGAAATGGTATTGTGAGTTTATATAGCATCCATTACTGGGTTAGTTCGATGATAATTTTGAATAGAGATTACAATGACGCAATGATTGTTATTTTTAAACAATGTTATTTTAATAGCATTGTTATTTCCGGTGTTTCTTTAAAGAGATAATTTTTTCTATTAAGAATATGTCACTTCACTGATCTTAATCCATTACTATAATAATATGTAATTAATTTTTTTTTTCTACATAATGTACAGTAAATCTAACAATTTTTTTACATAATGTACGGTACATCTATTCAAAATGGTATATAATATATACTGTAAGAGCAGCAAGTTTTTTTAGAGTTATTTAACACAAAAAGTTTAAATTTTACTAATTAAAACATTCAAAACTTTTCTCATTTGCTTAACGTTTTTTTTAAATAATGTACGTTTCGCACCGTGCATATTACGTCGCATACTTACATAAATATTAGGGTTACGCTACACTTGTTACAAACGCATGAATCACCAACATCGGTCAAACTACGTAATTAACGCAAATAATGATTCGGCGTGGTTATTTATAAACTACTTATCTGATACTTAAGATTAATTACTTAACTATTGTCCACGGCTTGTGTGGAAGTTGCATATATTTTTGTTACATTGTTGTGCCCGATGGCCGCTGGAGCAGACGAGTCCTAGAGTGGAGACCGCGTCTCGGAAAGCGTAATGTAGGACGACCTCCGACCCGCTGGTCCGACGACATTCGCAAGATCGCCGGAAGAAGCTGGATGAGGGACGCAGAGGACCGAGCAACGTGGCGCGCTCTGGGGGAGGCCTATGTTCAGTAGTGGACAGCAGTGGGGTGATAAATGAATAATACAAAAAAATATTGTTGTGTATTCCAATATTTAGATTTACTCATTTTTATTCAGTATTACAAAAATAAAGTTTCATGTTTCTTATATTAAAAATGATGAACTTCCTTCCATACGAATTTTCAACTCCCCTGCCAACCCCTTAGGGGTACGATTTCTAAAATTTCTTTCATAGTAAGTTTCACTTTAAGAAAACGACTCTACTTACTATTTCAAGGCCCTAACTTAAATAGTTTATGCTCGGCGATGATGAATCAGTTACTCAAGAATTGTAATTTTCTATATATAATATAGATTACTTAGAGATTGAAAAGACATGTAAGATAATTTCATTTTATATTTGCAGCTGTTTACTCGATTGTATTTGAATATGTCTTCGCATATTCTATCCACTGAGCTATAACATCACTATATACCATTTATTTTATATTCACATTGCGTGGACATCATTTAACTATCTTCTAAATGTATTTATCGATAAATATATCACACAATAATTTCATCGTTAATATTTTATTGCATGTACAATTTATTCTTGCTCAACACAAATAATAGGACAATTTGAAGTGTTTTGAAATGAAGTGTTGGATCTATTCTCAAAGGACAAATAAAACTCGGTGCAGATCTAGACTGTCAGAAAGTAATATTTGACATTCACTGTTAGCCTTACCTTGAATTTAATCTTATTATTTAATTCAGAAGATCACGTCAAAATATATTTGGCCAAAGTAGGTTCTCAATTTATGTATATATCGAAAACATCTTGATTTCGCTTGTAACTACGCCTATTGTAAATCTTCTCTTCGTCCAAATTCATTGGCAGTGCAACTTTTAGTCAAGTTATTGATTCCAAGAAAGGTCAAAACGGCTCAGAAATGTGCATGTTACGTCTCTAAATATTAAACGGTCAGAAATATTAATAAAAGAGGTATTAAGTATGTCTAGTCATTTAAAAAAATATTCACTTCAAAATACACTTTGAGAAAATAAATTTCGAGTCCATAACAAAGTATGATATAATTTTTCTCCAAAAAGATGTAAGTAAAAAAATATTTTTCCCAATTTATTTGGACACAACAAATTTAAAAAGTAGGACCAAAGTCAAGAACCCCCATTTTGAAGGTAGGCTAAAAATCAATTTAAAAAAATTAAACGATAAATATTCAAGTAGGCTCTTACAAGTATTTTTGACTCAACATTATACTATGTCTGTAGTAATATGTATTTCAAACCCGGATAACCAACTTCATAAGATATATCAGTCGGTAAAATGACATAAATACATTCATACCCACATTCCACACGATGTTTACAAACTTAAAATTAGTATCTGTCTATGTTTCATTAATTATTTTACGTATAGTCATAATTACGTATAATATACATAGTGATACTAATCTATTCATAAACAAGTATTAAAAAATGTCCGTAATAGATTTTAATTGTTATAAAATCTCTCTTTTAGCAGATTTTATTTTTTACATAACCATTGTTATTTCTAGAACGAATCATTTTTTTTAATGAAGGTTTTTTTTACAAGTCACTCGTTAGTTGGCATTTTTATAAAGCGAAACCTTTATATGGACTTTGGATTCTATATATTATATAAGCTGAATATTTGATACGTAGAAGTACGTGTTACAATAATATATTTGGACTTGGCTATACTGGCTGACTGTATGTCATAGAAAATACGTAAATTTTTATGATATTATTATCAATGCCTATATTACAAATTTTATATTTTTTTACTCTTACAAAAGTAACATTTTTTTTTTAACGCATTTTACTTAATTTTTGTGTGAGGCAATAGCAGAAAGTCGAGTGACCCAGGAGATAGAACACATAAACTTTAATTAAAAATTGGGGTCGAATCTGAGTAAGCACTGCTGATTTATTGAGAGTTCAATTGTCAATTTTCTCGTGCGAAAACGTGACATCGACAGATACAACTGCACAGTATACGTGGTGAGAAAAGCAAGATAACTAACTGATTTTGATACTGCTCGATTATACTTTGGATATATACAAATATACATCGTATATTGTTTTACGGTATTTTACTTTGGGGTATGCAAAATATATTGAAATTGTTATCGTCCTCCAAAAATGAACTCTTCGGTCTGTTTATATTGTTGGATCTCGAGACTCCTTTCGAGGTTTTAATAAAGGATATACTTACAGTTACTTTACAGTATGATAAAAATTATATTACATACCGTTTTTACCGTAATATAGATCTTTTTGAAAAAACGGTTACAATCATTGTATGTGCATACATGAACAATAAGTTAAGACCGTCTCTATCATAAATATGCTTCCTTATCATTTTTTCGTGCCGAGATGGCCCAGTGGTTAGAACACGTGAATCTTAACCGAAGATTTCGGGTTCAAACCCAGGCAAGCACCACTATATATATGTGCTTAATTTGTGTTATAATTCATCTCGTGCTCGGCGATGAAGGAAAACATCGTGAGGAAACCTGCATGTGCCTAACTTTATTGAAATTCTGCCACATGTGCATTCCACCAACGTGGAATATGTTCCAAGCCCTTGATGGGAGAGGAGGCCATTAGCCCAGCAGTGGAAAATTTACCGGCTGTTATTTTATCATTTTTTCAATAAAGTACAAACTTAATATACCACACATTTTTATAAGCAGTTGAACACGTTTAAATTTAAACTTTTCCTATTATAAAATAACTTAACTAATATCATTGACATTTGATTCAACACGATATTAGAAAACTGAAACCAGTTTGACGAGTTAAAAGTGAAACAGTAGGAACATATGACCTTTTTATATGTTTATATCATTCAATACGATGGAAATTACATAATATTATGAAGATTTTACTTAATATATGTGTGGTGATAAATAATGTATTAGTATAAAGGAAGGAAGACGAGGAACTGTATTACGTGATAGAGTCACTTCCGTTCAATGGAGTGGCTTCGCTAGTCATTAGTTATTCCGACGACCGATATTATAATTCGATCAAATTTCTAATTTATATTTAAATGTTGATATATTCTCGAAATTCGTTGTAGTTTTACGGTTATAGTGTCACCAATCAGTAAAACTTAAGGTCATCTCAGTTCCTAAGGTTGGTTATGGATTGACGTTTTTTGGTATGTACTATGTTCATGCTTGCTACAATCAAAATCGAGCGTCAATAAATACCAATTCAATTTTTTATTACTAATTTAAATTGAATTACAAAATAAGGTTACAGCGCTTTTTATATTTCTTGTGATAAATGTTATGCTACCGTTGTTTGAAATGTACATACATTTTACTTTATTTGTTTGCATGTGTGTATAATACAGATAAACCTATACATAAGTAAAAAAACTTACACTATAAGATATTCAATACAAATTACGAAGTAACTTTTTTTATTATATAAATGAAAAATTGCACAATGTTAAATTGTCATCAGTCTCTGTCTCGTCCGTTTAATCTTTTATAATGAAAAGCAAGTCGTCGTAGAGTTCTAAATTCAAATCAAGATTAGCATAACGAATGGTGAAGATTACTCAAATCGTTTCTATAGAAATTTTACCAAAACACATGTCGTGATGCGAACCAGAGCGTACGCGGGCTGTGTCGGTCGTGACCACGAGTCGGAACTTTCACACGATCGCGAAAGGTTATTTGTAAAATTACAAAAAATAATAGCGCATTCGGAAATACGTATGATGTTACATGCTGTAAATTTATTTAATATGCCAAAAATAGTTATAGCCCGTTTAGGCTATTTATTGTAGAATAGAAAGCCTATTTTACACTTCAAGTCTTTTATTATAAAATATAATATGTTAATAGTTGTATGTGGATGTGACAGGTGATGCTAACGAGGAGGCTTTTACCAAGCACTGATATATCTAACTATGATATAACACTGATATATTTTACTCTTCACTTTCTTTAACGTTTTTATGTAATTACTATTATAGTCTATTCATTAATAATTTATTATTAACAATAACAAAAATACAGGACCAGATATGTCATTAGTTATACGAGCTTTTTTATATATGTAATGTGTGTTAATGATGAAGATTGTATTGTATTTATTTATCATTTACATTATTTTTTTTTGTATAACATATATATATATATATGTTAAAATTACACGTGATGTCTATGGTATAATAATATACTGATATAAAAAATACGAAAATGACCCCGATTCATACTTAAAGACAATATATTTTGATTTCATGCCAAACATTAACATATTTCCGCTTTTAAATAATTAATAGACGAGATATTTATTTATATTATTTTGAATTTTTAGTTCTATAGAAGTTCGCAATAAGAAATTACCACCATATCTGATACGTAAGCAGATGCAACGGACTCTGGCGGCGCGAGCGCAGTCGCACCGGGACCCGCGGAGGTGCGCACGCGACGCGCTCTATGTATGTAGCGAATTTGACGCTTTCTTGGAAGAAACTTGATGTCAAATTTTGTGAAGCGTGTTCAGTGTTTGTGTGTGGATTTTTTTTATATTTGGTAAGTTTTAAAATTATCATTTTTATAAGTAAATCTATAAAAAAATAAGTAGTACTTATAACACTAGAAATTGTATTTAATAATTTCGATTTTCTCCAATTATTCCAAAGTTAAAACAATATTATATTTAATTTGGAGTGTAAATATCTATGATCCACTGATAACCGTAAAGTCAAGACTTACCTACCCTTGAATATCGATGTTGAAGTACGATTTGTATGCTGTCAGTATCAAGAAAAGTTCTATAAAAATTCCCAGTAAAATTAAAATCTTGAATGAAGTTTATTTGAAGGATGCTTTAAATTATTTTAATTATTTCCTTCTATCAGTATTATAACTGTGACACTGAATAATAAAGTGATAATTATGGTTTACTTTGTTCAATTTTTAGACATAAAAATTGCGTCTCTACCTTATCTAATAGGGACAGATAACTGCGTGAATTATTTTCTACTCGTTTTGGATTTATGACACCAAAAGCTTTAATGTAGCTGTTATCGTTTAGTAGAATTTGCTTCGATATTGTGGCGTTAAAGTAATATTTAAATTTCTAGTTCATAAAGTCTCACGAACAATTTTGTAAAAGCAAATTTTTCTAACTTCTTTTGAAGATAAGTTCTATCGTTATATTAACGCAATGGGACATAACAGTTTTGATGCAAATATAGACTATACAGCACTAGGTGAACCATACCTCAAAAAAATACTACATTTTCGAAGGGAAGAAAACCCCATACATTGTCTCTCTCTTATGATAAAGATAATATCAAGATGAAATAATATTTATTGCAATTGGAACTGTTTTTTTCATTCATTCGATTCAAGTCATTCATTCGATTATGATGAATCCTTGGTGACTTGTGAGAAGCCTTCTATACAAAAATATGTCGATACGAACGTTCTATGGTTTTCTTTATTCTCCCTTAAGCCAAGACTATTAGCATTTAGAAAACTATACATATAAACTATCAATATAATATGAAAGTTAGACTTCGATACTAAACGCGATAGTAATTAAATATACTATTGTATAATTTAAATATATTTTCAATATAATTTTACGAGACAATTAGAGCTGTATAAATAATAAATTTTATTAACTTTCTTTTACAATTGAAAACGCGATATGTTTTAATAAAAAATACTTTCATATAACACAACTAGCCATCCGTATACTTGAATAATACATTATAGAAACGATAAAAAATTCATATAAATATTTACTGCTTCTTGTATAAAAAACGGTTAGCGGATTTTACAGTATTGTATCTCTTTCTAGCTTGATTGATTTTATATGAAAGAAGAAGACAGGGCTAACTAATTATTACCGAGATAAAGATCCATAAATTATTACTATAATATATGTTACAAAAAATTAAATCTTTTTTTTACATGAGAAATTTATTCTTATTTGACATCTTTATTTAAAGTAAAGTAGTAAAGTAACAGCCTGTAAATTTCCTGCTGCTCCTGTCCCATTAAGGAGAGGGTTTGAAACATATTCCACCACGCTGTTCCAATGCGGGTTGGTGGAATGCACATGTGGCAGAATTTCAACGAAATTAGACACATCCAGGTTTCCTCACGATGTTTTCCTTCTCAGCCGAGCAAGAGACGAATTATAACACAAACTAAGCACATATATATAGTGGTGCTTGCCAGGTTTTGAATCCGAAATCATCGGTTAAGATGCACGCGTTCTAACCACTGATACATCTCAGCTCATATAACATTCGATCGAATTGATTTTAGTTATATTTTTTTTTACAATTAGGGTGAGTTCTTGGACTGTTTAGATAAGACCCGTACGAAGTCACGCCGGGCAGTTGGTTTGTCTATAGAAATATACGAGGAGGTTTAATGGAAATAACCAAATCAATATACTGTTAGATGCAGCGGGATTCGAAGACGATTTTAATTCATAAAAAATGATAGATAACGTTTGCCAGCGGAATCGCAATTCGCTACCAATCTTGGGATCTAAGATGCTATGTCCCTTGCCTGTAGATACACTGGCTCACTCACCCTTCAATCCGGAAGACAACAATACTGCATACTGTTGTTTAGCGGTAGAATATCTGATGAGTGGGTAGTACCCACCCAGGCTTTCTTACTCGTCAATTTTATTGTGTTAGTGTGAGTGATAGCTATGCTTAACTTCCTTATTGTATATTCTAGTCTAGTCTAGTTATTTGCCTAGATTTAGATAATCAAAGATATATTATTATATTTAACGGAACAAATCGTGATACATGGATAATATTTAAGTGGTCGTACATACAATATTTACATATTAAAAATATTTATGTATAATCATTAACCTATATTAAATACGATTCAAAAACCAGTTACATACATTAAGGACTCATCTCGAGTAATAAATCTAGGTTTATTACTTTTTTTGAAATCGTAACGGTATTACATAGTATTAACGCATACATAAATATCATATTATACAAGTTTTTCGTTGGCTTTTGTATTATGATTTTTAAATAAAACTAGATTATATGATGGAAAGTAAGCCTTATGTATTCATATTATTATTATAAAAATAAAAAAAATGGCTAACTACCCAGACGAGCTTACACAAACTCTACCAAAAATTAGTTAATAAATAGAAATAAGTTGCTGATTTTATGATCAAAATCGAAATTAACTTTATTCAAGTAGGCTTTTACAGGCACTTTTGAATAGTCATTTTACAATTAAGTGAAGCTACCACCGGTCCGGAAAGTAGATTCTACCGAGAAGAACAGGCAAGAAACTCTGTAGTTACTCTTTTTTAGCATTTATAAAATACAAAGTTATATTAGTTAAATACAATTATTTAAATTAATTTATCCTGCTTGGAATATGACAAGCTCTTAAATATATACATGTAATAATTAATTATTTGTCAAACTATCTATTGAAATGAGTCAGCCATTAAAGTTTAAAGAAAACTGTTATAATATCTTGTTTAGAGTACTAAAATATTTCTATTTAACAGACAAGATCGATTCAGATATAATGATTATAGTTGTGCAAACCGCTATACTTGAATCTATAATATAACTAGCGACGAGGCCCGGCTTCGCACGGGTGCAATGCTGATACTAAATATTACTTATTAGTTTATTTACGACATCACATCAGAAACTTAAAATTTTTCGAAATTGACAGCGTTTCTTTACTATATTGTCCATGTATTATATACAAAAACCTTCTTCTCAAACCACACTATATATAAAAAAACATATAGACAGCGGTAAATGACGTTGATTTATACGATGTAAGGATAAGGATATACATAATTTATTATACTAATATACATATTTACTATTTAATATTACTAAGCAAGATTCATTTTAGTAAAACTCGGTAAGGCATACGGTTGTAAGCTTCATAAGATATTATTATAACATACAAAACGAAGAATAATTGTTTGCTCGACAAATGTAAGTGTTTCCAGGATATCATCAGTATCTTTTGATATAAGGTAAATGTGGACGAATAAGGAGCTGTCCAAATGCAAGTAAAAAAATATTTGCAGCATCTTAAGGTGATCAAAAAAATAATACATATTTTCAAATAACTCATTTTTTTTTTAAAATAAATGTAGAGCATAAAATAGTATATATAAATTACTTTCTGGGTACTCTCTCGTAATTAGCGGTAATATAATAGAGATATTTAAGCCCATAAATGCGTACCATCAGGTTATATATTCTAACGCCAAATAGTAATACTACATACCACCAATTTACCGTCTTTAAATTATTTCCTTGTTTGAAATATATCAAATAAAGTATAACTTTCAAAGATTATTCAATTTCAAATATAAAATAAATATAATACCAACATATTTTTTATATAATTACACTATAAATAGTCCGAGAATCAAATCAATCATTCCAATCATTAATTATTATATCATTAATGAAAATGTAACCTGTTACCGTATTTTCTAGTATTTATTAACACAATGTGTATACATATTTATAACAGTAAATAGAAATATCGCAATGTAAGTCTAACTTGCAAATTGGACAATCTTTTCCGCTTCGAATTATTCAATAATTATAATCGTAACATACTTCGTAACGAGCGATACAATTAGTAAATAAATAAGAATTATTTTACTCTACATTGTATTATAATGAAGATTGTTTACGAAAATATTACTACGGAATTCATATTATTATTACTTGGACTAAAGTTCGTGTAATGTTCGACGTTTCGGGCAGATTAACAAATACGAAAGCTTTGTTTTTCTGCATTCTCGTATCAAGTGTAATCGAAAGAGTGCAGTTACAGAGAAACATAACATTTTAGTTCCCATGATCGGTGGCGCTTTAACAATGTTAGGAGTATATTATATTACTGGAGGTGTTCGTGTATTGGCGATGATATTGACGAAATATATATATATATTTTTTGATAAGTCGTTAACTATACGTTTTTAATTTATACGTATAATTAAAATAATATTACCTGAAGCTATATTTCTTTTAACGCATAATAAAAAAATAATAGCGAGATTTTCATGATGATGAAAACGTACGTACATGTTGATATGAAAACTAAATTATAAGGTTGCTCTAAACTGCCAATTAAGTGTCAAGCCGCTCAAAAGAGACAACTTCATAACTTGCCTTACTTTACATCACTTACATAGTTATATCACAAATTTAATATTAATATTTAAATTAGTATCTCGATTGTAGAAGTACCAGTTGAGGCCTATGTTTTTCTCTATTGGATGAAAAAAAAAATCACTTAACTGCTCTCATTCGATTTAGCGACACATACATAAAGAATTATAACCAAAAAATAAGTGGTTCTTCCGGGCTAGGATACACAATCGGCGTTTGAGATTCACGCATTAGTTACACGATTCACTACACTAACTCAGATCCATATATATCGTCTGTATAATCTTATGTAGTAAAAGCCTTATAATATTTTACAATACAATTCCTAAGTTTATCAAGAAGCAATGATATCACATATATATCCATGTTCGTATTATGTTAACATATAATAGCGTGCGAATCTGCGGGAAGTCACTAGTTGTAACGCAGATCAATGAACCGTTCCGTTATCGATAATGTATTCGATATTAGAAAGCGCTTTGGCTGTAAACTGCAACCGGGATGTGTCTTCACACGACATATTACTTTTAAAAATAATATATATGTATATATAGTAATAAATACTTAATAGTTTTTTTTTTATAATGACTAACAAATTTTTAAAATCAACTAAAACATTTTAAACAAAGTTATACCGGACGATTTAACATGTTTTGTTTTGTTTAAACAAATGTCGTGCTTGATTTTCATATTTTTGCTATTTTATTTCGAATTTGTGATAACAGTAAACACACTCGAGTAACTTTTTACTTTGAACAGCCTGATGCGGAACTTGTAAATTATTCTAATGCCAAATATACAGAAATAAAACATTGATGTACTTTAAATCTGCATTGGATAGAGACAGTGTATATACATATTTACTTCGGATCTCTCATCATATGTTGGTAAAGGTACCCCACCGGATGGTGACTAATTTGCTAGATTTTTTTTTGGAAATTTACAAAGCCTACACATCCTAGGTCAATTTTATTGTATATTTGTAAACAAAGTTATGTAAGGTTGAGATTTTTTGTCGTAACGTTTCGACGCAATCTATATTCCGACATTATATCTCATTTAGTGCAGTTTAATTCAAGATTGATAATAGGAATCTCCTTATAATATATATGAATTTGCATTTCTAGAATAAAAAATAAATTTCATGAAAATACATATAACTCTTGATCTTTGACGTTCATTTTAGCATAATTCGCTACCACGACTATAGTGTTACATTAATCTCAAAGCATTAGCAATTTGTCAAGTTGTCTAACTTAAAATCATGTTAGAAATAATTATATCTATTCAAAATGAGGTAGGTACACTTCACGAACGAATTTGTTAATCGCTAATTAACTTGTCCGTTAAACGTTACTACTTTTACCTATCCTAGGTAAGTAGCCTGATATAAGATACTGCGTTTATCGACACTGTATGTACAACTAATGTAGTGTGTTCTTTTAAAAGAAATAATTGTCAAAATATTTCTATATTACTTAACCGACTTAAAAAAGAAAGTTGAAGTTGCCCAATGTTCATTGATTAATTAAATTGGTTTACTTTCAAGAAACAAATATAGAGCATTTATTTTTCAGCAAGAAAATATAGGAAGTAAAAAACTTCGCAACATAAAATTCATTCTTGTTTAAACTTTAAATGTACTATAGAAAATTATAATACTCGCGAGCTACAAAGGATCATTACACGCAGTTGCCCGAGGGAGGCGGCGGCGTGTAACGGGTTTGATTCCCGTTACACGTTTATCTGCCACGGTTCATTGGGGTGCTTAATTATTTCGATCCGCTTACGTGCCTACGTTTTCATATTGAATAGTAATAAAACATAAACGTATTACATAATATTCTAAATTTAAATTATGTGGTTTATTCTGCATCTGTGCTTAGAAATATATACATTATAATATTTATGATATTTAAAGTTTATCGATAATATCGTTACATAATAAATGTTACAGGAACACGTGCTCGGTTTAAAGAAAGCTATATTAACATAAATTTTAGAAAATTAGTTTTAGAGATTATAGGAAGAATTGTAAAAACTCAATTAATGCAATTTAAGACAATTTTGCAACACAATTTATTTAATAATTCTAAGCTTATGGATTGATTTCTCAAAATCTATTTTAATAAAACTAAGAGTTTAAGTGTTTAATATATATTTTTGTGAAACACTTAAATACTTACCTTATACGTAGGTCATGGTAGCTTAATCGGCTTGAAATTAGTTGTAACACAACGAACACAAATCATATTTGTAATATTTTAAATATTTATACCAAAATAACATTTTTTACAATTTCTGTTGGTCTGTCTGTCTCTCTGTTTGTTTGTTCCGGCTAATCTTTGGAAGGGCTGGATCAATTTTGGTGGGACTTTCACTGGTAGATAACTGAATAACTTAGGCTACAATAATATTAAATTTTAATTTAATTTTTTATTAAACTTTTTTTCAATTATATTTTTTGTTAAATTCAAACGCGTATAATGTGGCGGGCACAGCTAGTATAAAATAAACGTCATACTGAAATTGTCAATAATAATAATGTATTAATACAAGTCGGTTCCATATATTTATCGAGACTAAAGTTGGAAAGACAATTAAATCTGTATTATCGTTTAAAGTCCTGTCTAGCGTTGGTCAATACATATTGTAAAAGAAACAGGAATAGCTAATAATTAATCAATTACTGATCATTTATACTACGGTTTTTACTGACGTGGCTTTGATGATAATGATAGTAGAAGGTCATAATATGATGAAATGTATAATTTATCCGAACATTAAATTTTTATAATATAATATTATTATTACATTTTTATAATGTATAATTTTAACAGATAAATATTTTTTCTTTCTTTTTTGCAGATTACCAGTAGAACCATTTAATGAAGACTTCCCAATGGATTATAGTGTTGTGTTGTGTGAAGTGGATGCGCGCGCGTTGAAATCTAATGTACTATGACGATGTGCGCTAGAGTTGTTTTAGTGCTATTAGCACTTGTCGAGACGGCGATATGTGAGTATAATAAAATATTCTACTTATACTATATTTATTGTGAATTTGGAAACATATATTTAATTATATTATGACAATTTTTCAAAACATACATGTTTTCTCACGTAGATCCTTCCACATGTAATGAAAAGAATCTAGTAAGATATTAGAGCTACAAAAATTATATATATTAAAACTCTCTTTATCCCGCCTTAGCTCCACAAAAATGTTAAACCAAGAAACACAAAGTTTCACTTGTAATAATAATTAAGTTAATTACCTCAAAACTTACTTAACAGCATTATTAAATAACATCGGACGGAGTACTGACTGTCCTTAACGTCACAAGTCTATTAAAACAGTTAATTATGGTCAGGGGTTCACAAGATCAACTTTCCAACTTTCTCCGGCGGAACTTATTTGTGGAAAAATGAACGATTCGTTTCGAGATCATCTATCCTTTGTTTTGTTGATAAAGTTTTATTTTAATTATTACGTGTCACGGAATTCCGACATGATAATTGAATTAAAGCGAACACAATGCTCTTTTCCTTAAGTTAATTTAAAAGTATTTTTAACGCACTAATATATCAGCTTTCTATTGTTAAAAAATAAAAATTGTATCACTGATAATACTCATAATCGGACATTGTAATATTTTAGATTATTTTCTTTTTTTATTACATAAATGAGTTGTTGCCTTTTTGCTTTGATAGGCTTAATGAGAACAATATCATCTTTAATATTTTGCTACTGTGTCCATGGTTAATAGCCGTGCAAAGTCAAATCTCACGATTTGACTTCAAGATTTGGCTCAAATATTGGGTCGATAAATACCATTGGGTTATTTGTTTATAAAATTAGCATTCAAACACTTCCATGCATTAGTAGGTTTATGATGCTTGTATTAGGACAAAAACAGACTCTTTTCGTTGTGTATTAGTTTGAAGAGTGTATTTGTATTTGCAAACAATTGAACACTATATACCTTAAACGACTTAATTATAGAGATAAGCTGCTATAAATAGATGTTAATTGGGTTCAATGATTTGTAATGAATGCGTCTTTACACATAAAACTTTAAAGGAACCTGCGCAAACGAATGTGTCGGATGGGTGAGCTTTCGTAGAATTGCATTCTGTATGTTTAATTGAACTCAAACAATTTTACTCCCCTACTCTACCGGGACAAAAAAATCTTGAAACAATAATTGATCAATAAAAATGAGTTACAAAGCTAAATAGTATTTTTGATTGAAAGCGTTCATTTAAAAAAAAACTAAATTAACATATTTTAAAGATGTCACACTCAATACTAAGCTTTAAACAAACTTGTAATCTATATGAAACCAAGGATTATCTCTACATAGTAAAAAACAAAGTCGACTTTTGAACTACGCAGTGGATTTTGATGTGTTTTATATTAATAAGCAATGTGATTTAAAAGGAAGATTTATTTATAAAATACATAATTTTATACTGTAGAACAGCCCAAAATTCTAACTTCCCTGGTCGGAAAAGCAAAATCTTTTACTGTCGTATCTGTCCTTTAGTCTATAAGTTAAATATACAATCGTGTGCAGCCGGTACGGGTATATTTATAATTTAAAGTTAATTCGGGTGAAACCGCAAAAAACAGCTAGATAAAAATGTTCTATCATACTGAAGATGATGAGAAAACTCACAATAATCCCAAGCTCCTTGATACATGCGAGTCATCTAGCGACACAGATCTGCATTATCTGGAGCGAAGAGATCCAATCTCGTAATGTCTGGGACGTGCGTCGTAAGCACTGTGAGTACAGTAGGTTAATTTGAACTAACTTTGTACACATGTTATAACTGGTTCTCGGAAAATTATATTAACTTAATGCTACCGTCACTGCGACCAACGGTTCATCACCAGTTGGGATGTATAACGAAGTAAGTGCCTTGAGTCTGCATATTCAGGACAGTTACTTCGTTATATCAGTGATAATAAAGGCAAATAAATACATATAATATATACGAGTTGGTAGTGAATAAATAAAAATGTTAACAAAAAGAAAAACCGACTTCAAACAAAACACTATTTTAAAACAAATAAATATGCACTAAAAAGTAATAAAAATAATTGCGTATTCAACATATTTTTTGAGTCCTCCTAAGTAAAATGAAATATTAGACTTTTTAAAAGTCGATTTACGATTATATTATGTAGTTATAATTATCGATATATTTTGGAGTACGTGATATGAGGTAACAAACATAGAAAAAAAAGAAAAGAAAAAAAACAGACGAATTGATAACCTCCTCCTTTTTGAACTCGCTTAAATAGAAAACTAAAGTATACGCTGTGATAGAGATTAAAACTGAAGATATTATACATGTAAACATCTTATTAGATTATTCATTATCTATTAATCAAAAATTTAAATGGTGGTCAATTAGTTATTTAAAACAGAATTCTAAACGTGAAAGTAACCAAACACAAGTGTTACATAATGTTAAACGGCGAAAATATTGAAATTTAACGAAGAGAAAATTCAATGGAAATGTTCGAACATTAAATTTTTTTTAATCGATTTCGTAGGCGGCACCGCTCTCGCTCTTTTGAAGATCATTTGCATTTGAATTTACACACACACGTACAATATAATTTCGTGGGCTTTCGTTTTCATTATTATAGTGAATAGAATTATATAATAAGTGTAAGATTATAATTGATATCACACAGGAACAATGTAGAGTTACAACTAAAACAATTTAATTGTACACAATGCTTTTTGGACAGCATTGTCCGAGCTAAAATTAATACTAGCTTCATGATTCAATTGTATTGTATTGACTGTCAAACGTTTAGTATGGCGTCTGTCCGTGTAGTTTATACTTATATAAATTTAATAACCTTATTATAACATCTCTTCATCATTACGTATTCGGGTGTAAAGCCGAGTTTGATACGTAAGTTGGCAGTGATTTCTAGTAATGTTTTTCAAATTACATTAATATTAAATTATCATGGATCAACTAATGTTGGTTTTTCTTCTATACAGTTATGATGTGTCAATCAATCCCAGTTTACTTTACAAAATGTTTCATTAAGAACAGTTTAAGTTTAAACCGAGGTCACGAAGGATCGCTTGTTAAGAAAATACGTAACAGTGACCTCAATGTAGGTACTTTGCTTCATTCCCATTCAATAAAACAAATCCATAGCTCCCATGGATTTCTAAGTCAACCGAATTAATTAGTCCGAGAAGACTGGAGTATTATTACTGAATTAGCCCTTAATTATGCAATTTTGCACCTAATGTATACGTAATAAGATCTATGAAATGTGAACGTATTTATTTGCATTATAATATAATGTGACAAATGAAATTAAACTCTAATAACTTCTGAAAAGAGTTAAATTTGATTGCAATTGTTCTGATATCGGTCGTGGGACCCGCCTTACTTAGAGCCTATAGAATATTAAGAAGTATTTTTCTCATATTCAGTTCGTTATGTGATTTCTTTAGTTGAGTATGTTTCGTATTGTTGGAAGTATGTCCGGGAAATGAACGGTTTAATAATGGTATTTACTTTGTCGTCGGTTTTTTTCCGACTTGTTAAATGCATAATTGTCGTGTATCTAGATTGTCTTTTGTAATTCTGCAAATACCGTAGAGTATTTTTATATTCTTCCATTTTTATATCATTCGTCTAACCAGAGTACAAGATTAATGATCGTTAAAATGCTGTATCAGGGTAAATATAAAAAAAAATGCATAAGAGCATGGTCCGAAGAAAAGTCAGATGTACAAAGTGTTTGTAAAAGTATTTCAATATAAAAATGATTTTATGATATCACATTCCAGTCGAATGTATTTGCAAATGATGGTTATTTTTGACATATTTTACATCCAAGTCACAATTCAAGAAATTATTATTAAATTGTAAACGTTCAGATGTTATTATTACACTTATATGTCATTTGTCTTCATATTAAGCCTTTGCCTAAATACTTCCCAATGGTATCGGTAAAGTAACAGCTTGTAAATTTCCCACTGCTTGGTTAAGGCCTCCTCTTCCATTAAGGAGAGGGTTTGGATCATATTCCACGGATGGTGGAATGCACATGTGGAAGAATTTCGATGAAATTAGACAGCATGCAGGTTTCCTCACGATGTTTTCCTTCACCACTGAGCACGAGATGACTTATAAAAACAAATTAAACACATATATATATATATATATAACCATCATTTGCAAATACATTCCAGTCGAATGTATTTGCAAATGATGGTTATTTTTGACATATTTTACATCCAAGTCACAATTCAAGAAATTATTATTAAATTGTAAACGTTCAGATGTTATTATTACACTTATATGTCATTTGTCTTCATATTAAGCCTTTGCCTAAATACTTCCCAATGGTATCGGTAAAGTAACAGCTTGTAAATTTCCCACTGCTTGGTTAAGGCCTCCTCTTCCATTAAGGAGAGGGTTTGGATCATATTCCACGGATGGTGGAATGCACATGTGGAAGAATTTCGATGAAATTAGACAGCATGCAGGTTTCCTCACGATGTTTTCCTTCACCACTGAGCACGAGATGACTTATAAAAACAAATTAAACACACATATATATATATATATATATATATATATATATATATATATATATATATATATATATATATATATATAGTGGCGCTTGCCTGGGTTTGAATTGTTATTGACTAGTCTATACGAAATTGGCAATATAATCAATTAATGGTAACATTATAATTACTTTCTCACCATAAAACCACTAAGAAAATCGATCCTGAGCTTTATTCGAATACGAATGGATCGAAAATAAATATAATACGAGTTTGAAATTTCATATGTGTTATCTTTATTAACATCTCAGGAAGTGATTTATCTCCTTTCTATTTGGTGCACCAACTGACAGTTTCCTGTTCTTTGAACGATTTTAATTTAATTACTCAGTAAGTACTTTACGTTCTCCACAGATTTAATTAAACTTTAAGTTATATATACTTATATGTATGAGTTCCTTATTAAATCAAATACTTTCGATACATATGTAAAATATTTTTGAATTTATTATAACCAATGCTAACGAAAATTTGTGTTTATTCTAAGAAAATTAAAAAACAAATTGCTTCAATATTTATATTTGTTTCCATTATAAAAGGAGAAACATTGCAATAATAAAGATTATTTTATAACATCCAGTTTACAGTTCCAACGAAATGAAAAAATATCTTTACGGCATTCGTATTATAAAAAAACCGCAAACATTTTCCATTTGATTCTGTTTTAAAAAGAAAGGTTAAATAATAAATTTAAAGTGCTTGCAATACCCTACGCGAATAAAGTATATTTTGATTTTGGTTCAAAAAACATTTCTCGCAAGAAATTCCATAACCCAAAGGTTTCAAATTCTTTAGTAATAACATAACGGTTTATGTAAATATAACTGATTTTTAATTAAGCAAGTAAGAATTCAACCGCCGTTATAAGTGATCATACAGATTCCCCCATAACAACCCCAGTACGACACTCATCATTCTTGACATGCGACCACACATAATAATATCTGTAGTAATGCTGGATTCAAATACTATACAATTATACGCACGCACTTTATAACTACCAACCGAAATATGAGCTAGGGTGGCCCAGTGGTTAGAACGCGTTTTCACCGATGATTGCGGTTTCAAATTTGAACAAGCACCATTGAATTTTCATTCTTGGTGGTAGGGCTTTGTGCAAGACCGTGAAAGTACTACCCAATCATCAGATATTCTACCGAAAAACAACAGTACTTTGTATTGTTGAGTTTCCGTTTGAAGAGTGAGTGAGCCAGTGTTCCTACAGGCACAAGTTATTTCATCTTAGTTTCAAAGGTTAGCGGCGCATAGGCGATGAAAGGAATGGTTAACGTTTCTTACAGCGCCATTGTCTATAGGCGGTGGTGACCACTTGCTCACAAGTGGCCCATATGCTCATCCGCCAACTAGTAGCATAAAAAAATATCATGTATTTGTTTAATTTTCATTAGGATAACATTCCCGTGGGCTCGCATCGCTACGCGGTCGTTGACTCGCAGCAAAAACAAGGAAAATCGAAGGCGTAAGTTTGTGAGAACGTCGCTGCTGATCGGATGCGATGTTCCGCATTCCCTGCTGATTGTTACTCTCTTTGAAAAACGTTTTGTTTTGTCATGAGCACTTCGTTCTTATAATAAATTATTTTGCAAGTATAGTGGCACTGCTGGGCTTGGTGCTTATTCAACAAAGGTGAACTATTGTGAATAGGTGGTGTTAGGGCTGTTACCCGGTAGTATTGGTACAAAATAAAACCACCGAGTATGTACTGCTGGTCAGATAGTGTAATTGTTCGGACTTTAAGAAATTACAAAAATTGTATTGTACTTTAGAAAAAACGTTTCTATAGCGCGATGTAAAATACATCTAACGCCATCTATTGACGAAATAATAAACTAAATGATTATTTGGCATAATGTCATTTGATCTGAACAGGTGGAAACACCTGGGTAAGTGGTTTTTAAATTTTTAGTTGGATGAGCGTTTAGTCCACCTGATGGTAAGTATTCATCATCCCACATATGCAATGAAACTGTAAAAAATATTAATTTCGGAACTAATACATTATATTCCATGTACCTGTAGTTACACTGGATAACTCAAAGTAATAGACCAATCAATAAATCAATAGACCAATGAGGTCGATCATATAAGTTATTTCATATTATTATATTTTCCAAGTCCAGATACACTAGCTTCGATATTATTCCAGCACAACACTAATCACAAAAACTATCCAAAATCTGTGTCAAAGGTTTGTCCAGATATAGCAAGAAAAACGGAGACACCCCTCATAATAATTTTTTTTCTTAACCAACAAGCGCAAATTGAATTATAAACACAATTTTAACAACAAAAACTATAACATTCTGTATTAAACCTTTATTCCGATTTCATAAGTCCCACACGCAACAGTGTACCATATGATAGTTTCTTTTCAATTTCTCTTCCACTAAACGGAAATGGCGATGTGTGGTGTAATGACCATAATTTCGACTTAACTATAACGTAAAACTAATGTTAGATTACTAACTAGCCTAATGGTAGCCATTACAGAGCACTATAGATACTGTTAGTTAAATCGATCTCCGTGCTCGAGTAGTGTGTACACCGGTTTTCATGGGTACGCCACTCCGAGGTCCCGGGTTCGATTCCTGGCGTCAATGTAAGAAACGTTTAGTGGTTTTCTATGTTGCTTTGGATGTTTGTGTCGCCTCACATTGAAACAAATTTTGCAATGTTTTTCGTCTGTTGCATGGAGCTTTGCTTTATATGTTTTTCATCACCGCTGCAAAAATGAATTATTAATACAAAAAGATACACAAACACTATTATACTTGTTTCATGTAATAAATAATAAAAAGTATAATCCATTAGCAAAATCAAGTCCGTGACTTAGTAACAATAATTATACATATCACAATTCGCTGTTCACTGTACTTAGACAAAGTGTAATTATG
Organism: Vanessa cardui; assembly: GCF_905220365.1. Lineage (NCBI taxonomy): Eukaryota > Metazoa > Arthropoda > Insecta > Lepidoptera > Nymphalidae > Vanessa > Vanessa cardui. The sequence goes on from NC_061136.1 coordinate 535,751, forward strand.
TAATATCTGTAACTATTATAATTTTGATTGAACGCCGGAAATGAGTACAGTAAGACGCAAAGAACAAAAGCATTTTTTTCAAATGCAATTACATATATTGCGCAACCGAAGTGTATCCCTTCACTATCTTCAATCTTTTGAATTTAATTCGTCTTTTTACTTTAGTTGCTTAACTCGGTTCTACTTGGATAAGAATCAGGAAATTTGTTTATTATATGTTCGTGTAACGCGTGCCAGTAAAGAAAATAAAAAGCAATAAAACAATTTTTACTTGTCTGAAATTACGAGTGCAAAAGATAATTAGTAAATAATTAATTGGCTATATATATTGGATACGTGATAAGCGGTCACAGCTGCCCATAGGTATTTCCTGTACAAAAAAATTTAGCCAATTCTTCGACCACCAATCCACCACCGACCTTGAGGACTAAGACATACATCAACTAAGGGTTATTATTGCTATTGCTGGTTATTCAAGAATGCTTAAAATTTTATGTAATTTTAATCGAACTAACATAAAGATAATATGTTTGTTACACAAATATTAAATGGTCATGTGTTCGATTCTCAATATAAGATGTCAATTTCGAAGGGACTGAATATCGTTTTCCATATTAACTTTGACACATTTTATGAATAACGGTAAAAAAATATGTCATTGTACTCTTCACCCATTTAAAACACGGCGTTTATTCTCTATATTATATGTTTTCCGATGCATCCTTTAGTTAGTGTACGCTCGTATTGTATAAGTTCCCGCTTCTAACTTGTACACTGCGAGCGACTATATTTACCATATCTTGACAGAAATTATTTATACCTTTTTAAATGCACTGGGTTTGAATTCAATACCTCTGTGCTAGCAGCCATAGAAACTAGCCAATAGACCAACGAGGTCGATCATATAAGTTATAATTATGAATTATATTTCAAAAAGTCCAGATACACTAACGTCGATATTATTCCAGCACAACACTAATCACAAAAAAACTAACCAGTTAGAAAGTTTAAAGCTATGACCCAAAAAGGCAGGATTCCAGGGTGGCCACAGACATACAAGAGCATGTTTTTATGTAGCGAAGACTGCTATGGACGTGTACTGCCTTCACATTGAATGCAAAACCTGTCTAACGACTTTCGTTTTTTAAAAGACTTACTTTTAAACATAATATGTGTAATCGGTTACATTAATTAAAAGCGAAATTGAAACGCCCATATTGAATAAACTTTTAACAAACTGAATCAGTTTGTTATATTATAAAATATGTGGGAATAAATTTTAGTTGAATGTACTCGATACGATGGCCAAGTGGTTAGAACGCTTGCATGTTAACCGGATTCCGGGTTCAAACCCAGGCAAGGACCACTGAATATTTATTTGCTGCAAATGTTACTTATAATTCATCTCGTGCTAGGCTTTGAAGGAAAGCATCATAAGGAAACCATCATGTGTCTAATAGAAATTATGGCACATGTGTCCATCAACCCGCATTAGAACAGCCTGGTGGAATATGTTCCAGTAACCTCCTCCTCAAAGAGAGTGGTCTCATGGTCTCACCCCGCAGTAAGAAATTTACAGGCTGTTGCTGTTTTATTTATGAACTGAATACAAAACTATCTTAGTATTAGGCATTTGGCGATGAATTAGTTAGGAATGTCGGATGAAATGGTTATAAGTTATATGAGCTAGAACTATTAATAGAATTAAATACAATACAAATTTAGTACACTTATATTGCACTGTAAATTTATATAACACTTTATTGTATAAATGCAGTTGATAAAAGAGCTTCAGTACTAATAAAATTGTATTGCAAGACAAGGAAAATGATGGCTAATAATACATTTATTTGGACTAGTTGCCGCCTGCGGCTTTCACGTTTAAAGTGCCAGTCGTATAAAAAGTAGCAACAGACAGACAGACAAAGGTATAGTCGCATTTATAATATAATTATAAACTAATATAGATATTACAACCTTGTCACGGTAGCATGCGTAAGCGATCCCGTGGCGTCCGCCGAAAGACGGAGAGGGTACCGCTGGTTTTTTAGTGAGTAAACCCGGCGTCCTTAGACGCACTCGGCGTCCAAGGCTCCGGGGAGTGACACCGCCCCACTTTCAATCACGTAGGGGAAGCTTGTAATGCGTTTTTCCAGCGAGAAAAATTTAAGAAAGTACAACAACCATAATTATGATTTAAGCATAAGTATATTTGCTTCTACTCACATCTTCGTCCAAGAGTCAGGCGGGAAAATGTTAGTAACTCTACGTGTATGTTCTAGACACCACTTCCTGTACCCCTGATAACGTTTATAAATACTTAATGGTGATCGGTCGAGTAATCAAGACGTAATATAACTCACTTTCATGTGTATAATATAAGTTAGGATTAGAATGAAAATAAACTCTATTTTTAAAACAATTTAATAATTAAAAGCATTTGTAAAGTATTACATAATGTTTATTTTAATAAAAAAAAATATTTTAAATTAAATTTGGGAACTAACGTAGGTAGTTATTAAAGTTGAGAAAAATAATGTTCGCAAATTAACTGCTGACGATAACAATAAACTATACCGAACGAGTATAACAGTAAATAATTAAAACATCAAAAAATAACATATACAATTACTAAAATCCAACAAACGTACTCGTTTGTTGGATTTTAGTAATTGTATACTTACAATTTCAATTATCAGATCTACATAATACAATTTACATAATTTAAATATCAACGAGTCCAGTACATAAATCTCAAGATGCAAATGTGATGTGATCTCGACCTTGCTTAACTTTGTTCGTTTCATCTCGCTGCCCACGAGTTCGCTTTTCACTGCACTTTCCCGCTTTCTTACCACAGTATGAAGGCTGACATCGGGAATTTTAGTCAATTAAACACTATTTCTCATCTAGATACAAGTTTAATAGTATTTTTATTCGGATGAATTATCGACATGTATTAACAAAACATTGGTGTACTATATTGACAAAAGTACGTAAGAAAAAGGCTAGTCTCCGTTAACAGTGACCACCGTGCTTGAAGTGGAAAGTCATTGTCATTATCGTCAAGGGATATATATAACATACTAGTTGTCATTTCCGGCTTCGTTTCGCGTTGTAGGTGTTGATTGTCAAATGTAAGACAAAAAGTAGCCTATGTCCTTTCTTAAAGCTCAAGTATGCTTCATACCAAATTCCATCAAAATTGGTTCAGTGGTTTGATAGTAACATACAGAGTTACTTTCACATTTATATCAGTGAAGACTATACATTTGGTCCCAATGTTGTTGGCTTATTGGTGATGTAATTTGTGATTAATATTTCTTCCAGGGCCAATGTCGATGGCGATGGCGACCATTTTCCATCATTAGATCCATTTGACAGTTAATGAAACAATCACTTTACATATTAATTCACAAATTGTGAGGTACTTAAGCCTTTTTTCAGTTTGAATTTCTCACTTTCTCCTATTCAGATAATGGACACTAGTCAAGCTTCCTGGTCTGTCTTATATCGTTTTAATTGCTTCCTAGAATGCGGGATTCTAATATTTCCACTTAACTGTATCGGGTGGTACCACTTCAATAATATGGTAATCATAGAACGGGTTTGCTGAGAACTGAGGAAAGTGATCATTATGTAAAGATTTTAATGGCAGGTTTAACAGAAACTTTCGTGGATTAGATTATAGATAAGATTTCGAATATTTTAGTTACGATGTTCTGTAAAATACTTTATTAACTAAGAAACAACGGTTTATTGAAATTTCTAGAATGTGTTAAAAGTATTTTGTTAAACTATTTCAATATACAATTTAATCATCGTATCGTATATTAATATAAAATATTCGAGATGGCCCAGTGGTTAGAACGCGTGCATCTTAACCGATGATTGCGGGTTCAAACCCAGGCAAGCACCGCTGTTTCATGTGCTTAATTTGTCTTTATAATTCATCTCGTGCTCAGCGGTGAAGGAAAATATCGTGAGGAAAACTGCATGTGACAAATTTCATAGAAATTCTGCCACATGTGCATTCTACCAACCAGCATTGGAACAGCGTGTTGGAATATGTTCCAAACCTTCTCCTCAAAGGGAGAGGAGACCTTTAGCCCAGCAGTGGGAATTTACAGGCTGTTGTTGTTGTTGTTGTTGTTGTATAAACACTGAAGCTGGAAGTTTTATTGATAAAAATATATATAATTTTTTTATGAATACAAAATAACTTTATTAAAAAGTAAGTAAGTAGAGGTCAAGTACGCACGTCGTTCACTCGAACACCGTTATGACTTGATTCATTCGACAAGACTCATCGTCCACGGATAAACAAATGCTATTTACAGATAATAGAACCTGTGGTAAAATCAATAAAACTCTTTATTTAAAGATTTAATGTCATGTAAAAGAGTCGAATTAAGTGAAAAACTATAACCAGACTAGAAAGTAAATACTCCTGAGAATATAAACAAAATATCACCCATTCAGTTTATAACGAAAAAGATATTATTTATAATTAAATTGATCGCAAGTATTGTAAAATTTTACATTATTTTAAAAAAAAGCAAATTTTAAAGATATTAGTTTCATTTAAATATAAAAAAAGAACTAAGTTATGATTGCCATATTTGATTTAATACTTACTGCTTGAGTTGGCTGCTTTAAACTCACGCTACTTGACGCTATCTCCAATTAAATACTGGACGATAAGCCTCACTAGCAGTTTAAGTGATGATAGTGTTTGCCGTTCCGATAAAATGGGAAACTGAGAAGATATCGAAGCACCTTTATTATTGGTTATTACAGATTTAGAAATTGATGCCCTTTCAGTGATGTCTGAAGGCAACGTGAGAGCTCTAGAATTATGTTACAGAAAGGCATCAATATAAACAGCTTTTGTTTTCTAAAAATGGGTACAATGAAAAATATAGTTAGTAGGAAAAGCTTGAAAATTTAGACCTTTAAATTTGACTACTACTTGGTACTACTTGGTGTTGTAAGTAATATTAAACGTGTTTAAGATTCCCAAAGCGACACCAAACTTGGGAGCTAACTTGTCTTCTGCTATACCCCTAATTGCGGTTCAAACCAGAATACAATAATACTCAGTATTGCTGTTTTACTAAATATATGAATCTTTACTATTATACAAAAATTTTAAAATTTGCTTGATTGTATTTTTAAACACATCGCTTACTAGATTATATTAAATCTAATATTTAGAAATATTCTAAAATATTTATAACGATGCTATGGCCATTAAGTGCAGAGCTGTAATATCTAATACTAGAGATAATTATGAAGAGTACATAGTTTAAAACAAAAATATGTTTGTTCAAATCGTTCCACAGAGAAGAGGGCTTTTCCTCACTGTTGAAATTCGAGCTGTGCATAAGTGAGCGAGCTGAGTCGATTACAGTGCGCAATATTAAATAATACATTTAGTAACACTGCATGAGTGAAAGAAAATAATCGAGATTTACAGTTTTTTAAACAACTAGCTCGACTAAAAGCGAATGCTCAAAAGTAAATCTAAGATTATTATATGACAGTTCTCTGGGCGTCAATTAGTTAAGCAGTTCAGTAAAATAATGTTCTTGTTTTAACATAGTTATATTAGAGGCGAGTGCTGTCGATGGAGGACCCTAAAGTAACAATGAGCGGTCAACACTTTGTTTCTCACCTTGTAACTATGTATGATATCAAAAGTATGAAATTATACCCTTAATTTTCACACGGCGGGGTATTCTTAGTTATTCTCTCTTGCTTATATTCTCGTGAAATTACAGTGAAAAATCACGATTCTATCTCGTCGTATTAAATTATAGAGGCTTTCTTTTTTTTATAAACATGACTCTCAACTCACAACTTTGTTATTGGAAACTGTTTCCGATTTGCTTAAAGCGCATTATATATTGTTGCAAAGTTCCAGTCGCTAGGATATCTTAATCGATGTTCGTAAGCTCAAAACCAGGCAAGAAAAACTGAATGTTCATGTGCTTAATTTGTTTGTATTATACATCTCGTAGTCGATGGAAACCTGCGTGTGTCTAATTTTCATTAAATTAAGCCACATATGTTTCCACCAAAGCTCGTTAGAGCAGCGTGTTGAAATAAGTCCCAAAAAAAATTCTCAAAGAGAGATGCAGTGGCAATGGAATATTTACAGGCTGACAAATTTTTAGAGTATTTTTTCACTATTTTGGGCTAGTTAAGTCGTCACCGTGGCGCGAACGCCTAATCATCATGTCAGTGACACCGAGCTACTATTTAGTAATAAAATCTTAATATTCTTGGGATAATCGTGTTGGGATCAGTAATATACACACTCCATGAAATATATACCAAACACAAATAAGAAATCTTCAATGAATCTCGCTATTACAAAGATATTTTTTTCTATCTTTTCTATACCTACCAATCATAAAATTACATTATAAAGCTATCACCCAATCAACTTCAAATAAGATAAGCGATAAACGTTTCAAATGCTTGTGTTTTAGGCATCTTAATTTATGGGAAAAAATACATCGTTCCGATTGAAAGGTACCGATGGGGAATCTTTATTATGTAACAACAGTCATTGTTGTTGTGATCAGATAAATATTGCGTATTGTTTGAGGAAATTTGCATGAAGGTCAATGCGTTATCTCCTCACATTATCTGATTGATTTTAACATCGACGATGAGTAAATACGCGAATGTTTGTTGATGTACGTTCAAAACAACAATAGTTATATCAACAATGATTGTCTTGTCTGACAAAAACAACAATAAATGTCATCACTAATAACAATAATAATGTACGTCAATACAAGTCAGTCATAGAAAAACAAATAAAACAGTAGATGTTGCAAGAAGTGATCCTATACAAAAAGAAACAATGATTTCAAGCATTCTTAAAGAATAGTTTGGGTTCAAGTGTTAAGAGATACAAAGATGAGTACGTCAGTACATAATATGCATATGCAAAGCTAAACCCAAAGAATTTTGTGAAGAGAACATAAGGTCGGTCCATGATTCGGAACTAATTGGTACATTATATATTAACTTGCCCTAAACCACGTTTGTGAATAAAACCAGAAAACAAAATTCGTAAGACAGAGTGAACGACCAACCATATTTACTCAGCCTAAGTTATTTTTTGTATAAAAATTACAGAGGTGCCTTATTGCCGTGACGAACAGCGTTGGTCCGTTAACTCGCTTGCATATTTATTGAGTTAAAAAAGTAAAAAAGTTACATCAATTCGCTGCGGAATGTTAAATAATTTTTGTCCATCGAATCAGTGATCATCAGAGCCTAAAGTTCCTTATTGAGTTCACAATTTTCAAATTACGAACAGCCGTAACTAATGCTCTTGCAAGATGTTCGAAGTTTCCCATAGATTTGTATTACTCAATATGAAATTCAAAACAGCTTAGCTTCTTGTCATCGTAATATGGTATTGTGCGATGTGTAATTTGCTTGGACTTTCGCTGTGAATATAATTTCAAATATTTCGAAATATCCTGTTCTAAATTTAAATTCTTATTTCGGTACCAAGTTGCTTAGTCAAAATTCAAATAAATATGTCCAGTACAAATCTAATTTCGACTGCAAAAAATTTTAAAAAGAACAATTGATACATTTGTTCGTCTATTAATTATCTATGTTGTTATCTAAATAACAATGATTGTTATATAAAAATAACCTAACATACACAATGATATAAACTGAGAAATAGATTATAGATTATCGTTTTTATCTGAAAATAATTTAAAATGTACCATTCTTGTATTGTGTATATAAATTACAAAAAAAGACTTATTACTTATACAGTTGTCGATTTTAATCTGCATACCAGCTTTAATGATGTAATATATATTAAATAAATATATATCGATATGCTTAATAAACGGACTAGGAAATGAAGGGTGCACTGCTGCTACAAATAATCACTCCTCATGTCATCAACGTACCATCAATCTTGGAAACTAAACTAAGAGTGCCTGTTATTACACTGACTCACTCATAGTTGGAACCAGAACACAACAATACTAAGTGATGTTGCTTGAGGGTACAATATATGATTAATCTGTGGTCCCTATACAAACGGTTATGCTCACCAAATTCTTTCCACCCAGTAATTTTTTAAATTTCTCATTATATTTATACTTATTTTATTTATTACTGAACTTAATTCTACAACAATGCCACAATTGTTAACAAAAAACACTATTACATTTTACGGCGAATCTTCAAGATATCTCTGCGGTTAAAAATTTCACGGTCCATAAGCGTCGACAAATATTTGATTGAAAGTAAAAAGAGCTGATCAGTGGAGCGAGTCGTGAACCGTAATTCACCAATGAGATGACTATTATGAAACCATTTCTTTCCTATAATTTGTTGAGCAATTGGTTTTTAAGAAATATATTTAATTAAACGTGTGAACCTGAATGTTGACAAAAACTCTTACCTCGGTGGACACTCTCAAAGATATTAAACCAAATTAATTACTAAAAACAACAACTAATAATTCTAGAAACAATCGGTCATCTCCAGGTCATTATAAATACAAGTATTTGTCTAGGAATTTTAGCACCAAACATCGGTTCCACGCTGATTTTTTTTTTGTTTTTGTAAAGTAAAACAATTAAACCAATTAACGACAGTAATGTAAAATCCTACTTAGATTCTCCTCAAGTAGGAGACGCTTCTTTCCGAATCGGTTGTAGATTTTTGAGAATCGAAACGACAGTGGAATACTTCTATATTATATGAAGATTTTCACATTGACTTTGACGATTCGAACTGCACAAAAATATAATATTTAAGCTTAAAAATGTAAACGTGTACCGTCTATTCATTCATAGTTCGATAGGACAATCCTAACACAATCAAGGGAAGAAGACATATCAGTACAAGACTACTAGTATTATGTGTATTTGAAGTTATATTGTCAACCTCAACCTAATTTTGGGCTGCTGCAGGATTCATTTTTTGAGGAGCTGAGATAGCCCAGTGGTTAGAACGCGTGCATCTTAACCGATGATTGAGGGTTCAAAACCAGGCGAGCACCGCTGATTCATGTGCTTAATTTGTCTTTATAATTCATCTCGTGCTCAGCGGTGAAGGAAAACATCGTGAGGAAACCTGCATGTGACAAATTTCATAGGAATTCTGCCACATGTGTATTCTACCAACCCGCATAGGAACGGCGTGGTGGAATATGTTCCAAACCTTCTCCTCAAAGGGAGAGGAGGCCTTTAGCCCAGCAGTGGGAATTTACAGGCTGTTGTTGTTGTTGTTGTTGCAGGATTTTTCAAAGAGTCAATGGGAACTTCTATTCATCACTTGAATTTATTTACAGCAAAGATTCCAGTCTTTGCTGTAAATAAATCCAAGTGATACAATAAAAATGATCGCTAAATTGCTCGCAACACACAACTTTGAGACGAACTTTCTCAATCCAATGGTACCAGAGATTTCCCAACAGAATGTATGTTATCAATGAACGGTACACTTTCAATTCGTTTCCCATGCATGGATTGCGGCAATTTATCAGACATTTTTTATATGTACAGAATTATATTGATTCAGACACGTTGTAGGACAATTAGATTCAAGCAACCATTGTAACTCTGTATGGAGTAAGAATCTGTGAAAATGTGGTACATTTCTGAGACAGAAACTTTTAGTAACGATTATAACCTGAAGTTTTAGTATATTTATAAGAAATTAATTTTGAATTGTCGTGTTACAGGATGAAATTAAATGTAATACTTCCCAGTATGGTGTCAAAAAGTACCGGCCACACATCTAAAAGAAAAGCATCAGCTTTTTTTGGCCATTAATAATAATATTTTTTCATAAGTATGCTATGAAGATCATTAGTATACGCATAATTATGAACAACAGTTACATTGAGTCAAGATATATTTATATTTTTTTATATTATTGACTTAAACTAAAACGAAAATATTTTTTGTCACAGGTTGCAATTTTTACCCAGCGGGCGAGTACCTTAAGTTTGTGAGGATACCAGAAAACCTCAGCGTCGGAGAAGAAGTCTTACAAGTTGAAGTACATCCGAGGTAAGAATATTATACTAAAGACTTATTAGTTCACTTGATTCAAACATGAATACTTTTGCCATTACATAATAGTAAAATTATTTCTTAAACGTAGGTATATATCTATGTATGTTTAAAAATAATATTTTAGGTCTTTGTCAAAAGTTATAATTTATAGTTATAAAAAATATGACGAATTTACTTGAATAATAAGTTCTCAATTTCATCAGACTGCTCATGCCATTTGAATTAGTCCGATATGGATTTCCTGTGACACAGTATCACAACCTCTAAATATGGATCTGCTGTTTATCAAGGCATATTTTATTATGAAACATGTGTAAAATAATATGTAGATAGAAACTATTTTGACTTCAAATATGTTGCTATCTCTTTTTCTTTTTAAAGGTTAAAAAGCATAAAAAACATTAAATTACGTAAGTTGTATTACTGTTTCGAGATTCAAGTCTTCCCTAGTATCCTCGACAGCACACGTACACTCACAAATAGACACACACACACACACACACACACACACACACACACACACACACACACACACACACACACACACACACACACACACACACACACACACACACACATACACACACGATGGAGAAAAATACGATGGCTTACTTTTCGTGCATTTAACGACTTTACATGTTTTTATTTTTTTCAAAACAAAATTGTTTCGTCAGACCTTATCTAGGATCAAGTCGTTACCTCGTGTGACCTAAATGTAAACCACGATCATGTGAACGAGGACACAGTTCGTCTATCACGAGGTTCGTTTATTTCAAGACTATTTTGAAACCCTGTTATTGTATGCTGATTATATGATAATACCATGTTCAGGTAGAAACTATTACATGTTTAGGACATATCCATATCTTTCAATATTTAGTAAAAAATAGATACTTCTGCAACATGACTTGAATAAACATGACGCCTTTATTAAATTTGTGACCAATTTTTTGATTCAATTAGTAATTAGTTACTCGTCTCAGCTTCTTACGTGAAGAATAAAGATCTACGTAAACTCCACTCCACTATGGCGTATTCTAAACTTGAGGTAGATTTTTGAGAATCAAAATGCAAGGGTAATGATAACTTCTATATTGAAATACAATTTTGATTTTACAGCACTTATGTCTATGGGTGTTGGTGCCACTTACCAACAGGTAGCCCATTTACCAAACCACAGTTGATGATGTGACAGACTATTTACTAGGTCCAGATTTAAATCTTTACAGTGTGGTCAGGTTGTCTGACTCAATATTGTACCTCTGTATTTACTAAACAGTCGTTTACACACTTATTAAGTAAAATAAACGTGAACGCTGAACCGGTTATAGTTTGATAACATATCTCGATAACACGTTACGCATTAGACGAGTAACGCAAATATTGCGCGATGTTCGCGCCCTAGTTCACATGTTAATTCGCGTTACACAATCGCGTCAACTTGATTGATTCCCTAGACATTCAGGTTCTAGGGTTGGACCCTACTCGACATCAATTGTATTATTTTCAATCGATTAATTACCACTAAAATATCTTCAAAGAATTAGGGGATAGCCTGCCGTCTGTGAACTTTATGCTTTGTTAATGTCAGTTATCAATATGTCGACGTTCTTTGTGGTCGAGGTATGTGTACACTAGTTTTCATGGATACGCCAATCCAAGGTCCCAGAGTCGATATGGAAAATGTTCATTAGATTTCTATGTTGTCTTGGGTGTGGGGTCTGTGGTACCGTCGTTATTTCAGATTTTATAAAGCACAAATGCCATAGATATTTACATTGGGGTTAGATTAATGTATGTGATGTTGTCCAATCATATCATTATTTAACTTCCAATTGACATGACATATTTTCTCCTTATTTTTTTTTAATATGAAACTAATTACCAAGCATGATGATGATGGTATCCCGCTTTTGCTCACCGTCAACACCAGAAACACAGAACATATAATACACCACAAGAGTAGTAATAATATAAATGCTTCTCGATCAATCCTTTAGTTTGATGATGGCCATCACCCAAGACCAGTGACTACAGACAGACCCAAAAATTTCTTGACATAAAAAATAAAATATCGTTTAATAGTCTAGACCTGGGTTTTGACTTTCAATACCACCAGTTATTGAAATATTAGCGATTTACGACGATGTAAAGTTTATTTGAAGAGAGTATATTTGATTTGATTTGCTTTAACTTCATTGGACTACGTTGTTTATGGTTGCGTGCGTCTACCAAAATAATAAATGATATATTAATACTGATATTATAAATGCGAAAGTAGCTCGGTTTGTCTATCTGTCTACTACTATATCATGACCAAACTGCTGAACTGACATTGATGAACTTTGTTATAAAGCAATCTTGAATTCTATGTAAGGCCATATATTTTTATTTTTATGCCTAACTGCGGATGACTAATCCTTATAATGTGAGTGAAGCCGCGAGCAATAACATGTATTTAATAAGTTGTGTTTTTTATCTCATGCTTTATTTGGAAACAGGAAAGTGATTGTCACCCGAATATTACATGCCTGTTTGCGTAAACTATATCCTTATATAGTTTGCACAAATACTGATATTTGGATATTGCATGTCACCACAACGGAAATATAATGTTGAGACAAAGTGTTCCTGGACCAGCTTAGCTAAAAAGAAATTGTCAGTTTTCTTTATCATTAAATCTATATTAATATTATAAGTTAATTTGAAAGTTACTAACAGACAGAAATCGGTCGGTCGCTCTTTCACGACCAAACCGCTGTACCGAAATTAGTGAAATTTGGTATGGAGCAAACTTGAACTACAATAAAGGACATAGGTGTTGGGTATGTTTTTAATATGACAGAGGTCAATGAACTTTCAGTTCTGATTAAATTTTTCGCGAGACGCTGTGTTTCAATCTTCACCTCGAAATTATCAATACATAATAATAGGCTACTTTTTTTGCATGACAACCAACACCCGATGCGAGCGAAGCCGCGGGCAACTAATACTATCACATAAATCAAACTAGCTTTGCGTGTCTTATGAATTAAAATTTGTCCGTAATACTATGAGTAAGAACGTGCTGTAATATAATTATCTAATTCATGATTTGGAACGAATGTTTGCTGCAGTGCCACGATCTCCTATCTATAATAATCTATCATGGTAATATTATTCAATCTTAACCCACTTCCGGAAACAAATGATTTGGATATTTGCATAAAACAAATGTAATATATGTTTTTTAGTTAAATAAATTTTAGTTAACTATTTTTTTTAATGCAATAATTAAGTAGATTTAAAATAGTATACAGTTAAATAAGAGTTATGCAACCAATTACTAATAATAATTAATAGAATAGTTTTAGAATAATGTTAATGTTTTTCATGTAGTAATTTTTTTCGTTCGTATTGTTTTATTAATAGCTAATTAAAATAATAACGAAGCGAAATGAATGGTCTAGACTAGAATACGTTACAAAAACAAAACGTATATTTGTTAGTAAGACTCATAAATTTTGTTAAAATACTTTTTAAAAGAACACCGAACAAAACGATAGCTGTCTAATTTTCCTCTTACAGACATAATGACATACTTATTGCTTAATACGGTGAGAGTAAAAGTGTTATTATATTCGTATGTTACATAGTTTCGGGTCCGTGTAGTCTGGCGTTTTTTAACCGCCGACTAAAATATTTTTTTAATATCTACTGATCATTGAACTATAAATTATAATGTCACTTAAGGCCATATTAATAAAACGTAGTATCTCAATAACGCTTATTTTTCTTTTTTTTATAGTAAAGGTTGGCGGACGAGCATATGGGCCACCTGTTGTTAAGTGGTCACCATCACCCATAGACAATTACGCGGTAAGGAATATTAACTATTCCTTACATCGTCAAATACACTTGCTCACTCATCCTTCAAACCGGAACACGACAATACTAAGTACTGTTGTTTGGCGGTAGAATAACTGATGAGTGGGTGGTACCTACCCAGACGGGCTTGCACAAAGCCCCACCACCGAGTAATTCTTTTATTCCTCTTCCTTTAATGGTGTGTAACTAATACTATCGTTCGATCGTTTTTGTTTTCAATTATATTAAATATAAAAAAATCTAAATACATTTTTCATAATGGTATTTATTATTTTAATTATACGACATTCGTTTATTTTCAGTAGATAGCGGTTAAGCCTAAACCGCACTGTGGTGCCAGTTTGTATAAATTAACAGCTTAACGTTCTACTAAGGCTAAGGCCTTTTTAAAATTATAAAATAACATTTTTAATTTACTATCAAAATCGTATCAAAGTCAAATCTATAGTAATATTATAAATGTGAATGTAACTATGTCTGTATGTCAACCTCGTCATCTCTACCTCTTCACGATCAAACCATTGAACCGAATTGGAAGAAATTTGGGATGAAGCAAATTTGTACTGCAAGGAAGGCCATAGGATACTTCTTTGCCGAACATCTGATAACCAACCATATAACAACAACAACAGCGACGACAGTGTGTAATAAAATATTAATAAATGCGGCGTTAAAAACGTCCGTCTGTAAATTACAGTAAAGTTTGACATTTAAACAAGTACTGTATAGAATATGACTTGACATTTCAAACATTCAGTAATTGCGACAATTGACAACAGCTCGCAAAAAGCTATTTAAAAACCCACTTGTTTCTTACATTGTAATTCATTTATTACATTAATTTATATATAAACAAATGTAATATTACAACTATGTTATTAAGGATATAAGATTGCTCAATGTTGTTGACAAAAGTGTATACTTAGGAATACAACAAAGAAACAAATAAAGAGGAATCTTGATTTAAATTTAGTAAATTGTTGTGATTTAACTAATATTAAGAGCTGAGATGGCACAGTGGTTAGAACTGATGATTGCGGGTTCAAACCCAGGCAAGCACCACTATGTATATATATGTGCTTAATTTATGTTTATAATTCATCTCGTGCTCGGCGGTGAAGGAAAACATCAACAGCATGTGTCTAATTTCAAAGAAATTCTGCCACATGTGCATTACACCAACCCGAATTGGAACAGCGTGGTGGAATATGTTCTAAACCCTCTCCTTAATAGAAGAGGAGGCCTTATCCCAGCAGTGGAATATTTACAGGCTGTTACTTTACTTTACTTTACTAAACAAATATTAAACATTAAAGAGCAGAAAAACGTTACTGGCTAGAAAGTGATATTGCTGTAAAATAAAAAACTACTCCACTAATAAATACATGATTATTGAAAGAGCATTGAAGAAGTGTTGTTATGTAAAAGAACTGAAATGGACGAGGGAGCTTGGCGTACGTGACACTCAAATGCCTCATAGTCCAGTTATTATATACATTTGGAAATGCAAATGAATCATTTGCATTTCTCTTGGTCTGACTGACATAATAACTAAGACTACTTTACTTGTATGCGTTTAACAAGTGGCCAAATATTGACCAATATGTTTTGACGCCTTCTTAGTTTTACCCATCAATATTATTATTAAACAATATTAATGAATCAAAGATTAAATAAATTAATATTGGATAACATCACATACTTTACACTGATCCCAATGTGAGTAGCTAAAGCTATGTTATGAAAGATCAGAAGTAACGACAGCACAACGGATACCTAACCCAAGATATAGAAAACTAATGAACCTTTTCTATATCGAAACCCCGTGAATCGAACCAGGATATCGGAGTGGCGTGCCCATGAAAGCCGGTGTACACACTGCTCTACCATGGAGGGTCAAGATTGACAAACAATATCTATAACTAGCTTTATTTTGGAGTAACAATAAATTAATACGTTTGATATTTAATTGATGATATAACTATGACTTAATTGGTCACGTCCGTGCGTAATAAATGTATTATTGGATTATTATTATTTTTTAATTATTATTTTATCAAATAACAACGACTCATTTTTTTACTAACTATAAAAACTTATTTCATAGGTTAGTATTTAAATTATTATTTCTATGCCACTTGAAATGGCACAGCAATGGTTAACATAATATACACAATCCAGTCTATTAAAGATCATACCTAAGATTCTGTTGGTGCTACCCCGTAGTCTTTGTACAAAATGGCCACATTATATTATATTAATTAAGAAATTTTCATCTATACATGGAAGGTATAATGAGGTAAATCAAAATAGTTACGTAGATTGCATTTTAATTTATATGATATATATAAATTAATTAAGATTTTGTTGTAGTGTATAATATAGAAAAGTTTCTAAGTGTAGTCTGATTTGGAACGAATCGTAAACGGATCGTTGTGTTAGGAGAATAAAAAACGTCTAAACGGTGACTTTTACGTTTCAATTCGATTACTACAAATTGACTTTTTATAAGTAGAGTTGTCTTCATCTAATAGGCAAAGCAAAATGTCTTAGAAGGAAAATTAGTTAAATACTTATCTATAATTGCATTGTAATTAATTTAAAAAAACATCGCACACTATCAAGCCTTTGACCCACACACACACACACACATACATACATACGTAAGGACAATTCATGTCATGTCAATGCTTAAAATCAGTTTAATACTAAGATTCTATTGACACTTGTGGTAGGTTGAGCCTTCTTCCTGTTTCGCGAAACAATGTTACATACATTTTTGTTTACGGACCAATTTCTACCAATGAGCGATCACTTATAAATATAAACAGGTATATAATTACTATAACAGTTGCGAATGGACGTATCATGTCACAGTTTTACTTTACTGTTATTGATTGAAATTATTAAACGCCGAGATGCTTCATAGAAAGTGGGTTTATGGGATTGTTATAACCAGGGCTGTCAACTTACGAGAAAAATTGTAACGCAGTTTTGATAGATATTTTAAAGATAAAATTTTAACAAAAAGAAAAACCGACTTCAAACAAAACACTATTTTAAAACAAATAAAAATGCACTAAAAAATAATAAAAATAATTGCATATTTTTTAGAGTCCTCCGACCCACCGACTCCAAATATAACAATAATTATAACTACATTATATAATCGTAAATCCACTTTTAAGTAGTCTAATATTTTTCATTTCATTTTACCTAGGAGGACTCTAAAAAATATGCAAAATATGCAATTATTTTTATTATTTTTTAGTGCATTTTTATTTGTTTTAAAATAGTGTTTTGTTTGAAGTCGGTTTTTCTTTTTGTTAAAATTTTATTTATTTTTTGATTTTAAGTGAAACTGATGTTGACTAACTAATTTTTGTTAATATGGATAGATTAGGCGTTTCGTTTATATGAGTCAGAAACTACTTCGAGGACAATTTCAAAGGAAACTTGCGAATAAAGCAAAAATAGACTTTCGAAAATGCGGATTTAATACGTCATGCGGCGTAAACTACAAGGATCCCTCGAAAGAGCTGTAATCGACCTCAGCAAAAAAACTTTGAAAAAGACCAACTATATTTCGTACATCATATGACATCACATCACATACACAAAAATTGATTAAAGATAGTAAGAAATTCTGCCCCATATCGCACCCTAACTGTGAGCCGTATTGGAGTTCCATCACTACATAGTATAAAACAAAGTCGCTTTCTCTGTCCCTATATCTTTAAATCTATGCGACGGATTTTGATGCGATTTTTTTAAAAGATAGTGTGATTCAAGAGGAATGTTTGTGTATATAATACATGAACAATATAGTAAAGAAACACTGATAATTTTAGAAGTTTGCGATGTGATGTCGTAAATAAACAAATTCTGTAGTATATTTAGTATCAGTATTGCACCCGTGCGAAGTCGGGGTGGGTAGCTAGTTGATTATAATATTCGACAATGATAATTACATAAACATAACCACGTTACGGAAGGTGACTCAAATATCCAAATAACCTATAAATAAAAGATTCTATAGAATATCGCTAACGTGCTCCTCAGAATTGTTCCGCTCCCTTCCGTTCCGCTACTTTGTCATGGATCCTGTGCTCAGAACCTTACCAAACTTTCATCAAATTACCCTTGAAGTATATATTTTATAATAAAAAAAGAATTATCAAAATAGGTTAACGTGATTTTCAGTTATTCACCTATTTGTCGCGCATATACATAATGCAAATTTAAGACTTATGTCGTTTTCATACGGATACCATCATCAGAAAAAAAATTAAAAAAAATGGGACCCCACGGGAAGCACTACCTTTCAAACAAAAAAAAATTATCAAAATCGGTCCACCCAGTAAAAAGTTATGAGGTAACAAACATAAAAAAAAAAAATAAATAAAAAATACAGACGAATTGATAACCTCATCCTTTTTGAAGTCGGTTGAAAATAATATACTCTATGATCGCGTTTACGAATTAATTTAATAAAATTTAATTTTAATTATTTAATTGTACATAAATAATTAAATTTAAAACATTTAATTATTTAAAAGAACAGGAAATTCGAAAATACAATGTACAAATAATAATCTTTAAATGAACTCCAACTACTAGAAAATACGAATTGCAATATAATAATGTAATCAAATAAAAAAGAACAAATATTAATTGAAATGTGTATATAATATAAACTAAAATAAACAAACATAATTCAAGTGATTAACATTAATTAAATTAACAAATCATTATAAAATAAGAGTCTCAAAAGAATTAAAAAAGGTCTGTAATATACAATGTTTTTTCAGACTTGTGAATGTGGCGACATATAGATTTATCTGAGGTGAATCGATGTGCTTTCAAATAATATGAAATCTTTAAAAACGTTTTATATTCTAAATTATTGTAACATATCATTACATAGGAAAAAACAAAGTCGTTTATCGCTGTCTGTCCCCATGTATGCTTAGATCTTTAAAATTACGAAACGGATTTTCATCATGTTTTTTTATACATATAGAGTGATTAAAGAGGATGGTTTTTATATATATTGCATGGACAATATATTAAAGGACCACTGATACTTTTAGACTACTAAGCTACTATTGTGATGTCGTTAATGAATATATTTTCTGCGCTTATTTTACACACTATTTATAGTCTAATGATTAAAAAAAGTTTTAAGATATTTTAGCATTATTTGCGCCGTGCGAAGCCGGGTCGAGACGCTGGTATATGTACATAATCTAGTGTCAAAAATTTAGAACATTACAGTAAAGTTGACTTCCACTGCCATCTAGTTGAGTTATTCGAAACGTAACAATCTAACCTAACCTTCTGTGTACGTTCACAAACCACCTTAAAAGTTCGCAGAAATGCCTATAGATGTCACTGTAGAATTTTGGTAGTGAAAGAATATAATTATTATTACTGTTTATACTTCAGGTATGATAATAGTGATGGATGAGAGGTAAAAAAAAAAACAAAATATACTTTGTTCATGTAGGCTTTTATGAGCACTTTTGAATAGACATTTAACAATTATATTAAGTGAAGCTACCAACGGTTCGGAAAGTAGATACTACCGAGAATAACTGGCAAGAAACAACAGTCATGTTAGTTAATAACATTTATAAATGAATGTCATATATCCTGCTTGGAAATTAAATATTGAATTTGATTGTAGAAATGGGCACCTCGCCCTGAGAAGGCTTCGAAAGTATTCGAAGTATTCGAAAGATATAAAGAATAACTAGAAAAATTAACCTGCTATTAATGACATCACTATTAATTTCAGGAAAAACCTGGTACTCCAGTCCGTGGACAGAGAAGAGGACGCTAACCTGTTCACCTACAGAGACATCAACAGGACCCACGTCTCGGTTGTGCTGGCTCAGAGCGTGGACTCATTAGTGGACAATGACTCTCCTCAGAACGTCGTCAAGTTCAGGCTCGGCTGCGACTTCGATACTGGAGATGATCTGGTATGCTATATAATCTATAATACCTTTTTTATTTCCTTAAGTATTTTTTTGATTATTTTCATATATTTTCAGGGTGCTACTGTTATATGTATTTAAGAAATATATATTTGTATAATACAATAAAGAAATATAATAGTAACAGCCTGCAAATTTGGGCTAAGGCTTCCTCTCCGAAGGTTAGGAACATATTCGACCACACTGATCGAATGTTGGTTGGTGGGTTCACATGTGGCAGAATTTTGTTGTCTTTAGAAACACACAGGTTTCCTCACGATGTTTTCATCTCCGAGCTCGAGATGAATTATAAACACAAATAAAGCACATGAAAAGTCACAGGTGCCTTCCTTTTGATTAAGACATACGTGCTCTAACCACTGAGCTAAATCGGATCCATTTTTATCGATAAACCTTAATAGATGTAACGAGCAAGGCACATCCTCTTTTATAAAACTATACCAGGTATTCTATCAAATACCTTCACATAAGTACTAACAACAACAAAAGATTTAAGTAGTGGCTCAACTCGCTACTAGCATTTCGAGTTACGGATATATTATTCCAAACTTCTAACTAAAAAACTGGGAACTATTTGATAAAAACATCCAAAAGTATATTTTTCACCCGATTTAAAGCCGAAACTTTGGTATTGACAGCCTCTATGCCACGAGGCAGTTATACAGATATTAATATGAAAAACTGTCGAACCGGTGATGATTTCGTTATAAAAGTAATAATATTGATAGAATTTTGTTGGTTCAAGAATTTCAACTCCACATCAGATTACGTATAATCTTGTGTTCAGCGGAAAATGATATTCTTGAATGTGAGATAAATTCCGCCTACATTAAACGGTAGCGCGGTGAATAAACTCTGATTCTTTTTATCCTTGAACTATATTTTTAAAATAAATTCTATTGAACGTACTACATTATCTAGAATATCTTACTTTTAGATAGGAAAATTAAAATTACAAAGCTTTGGTAATCATTAATTGTATTTGACTACCAACTTAATTTAGCACAATAACATTCGAATCTTGAATTTTGTTTTCAGAATCATCTGTCCATGTCATTCCATTTCTGGACTTAGGTTTTCTCTTGTCACTTCTCTGAGTTCGATCTTCATCTCTCTTTCTCCAATCTGGAGCCTTAATTTTACTTCATGTTGTAGTCAATCAGTCAGTTATTAATTAGTAATTAAGGATATTTAATTATTTCTATATATTTAATTTGGTTTCGTTTAATTGATTACTGTTCTCCAAGAGTGTTTTGTACATGTAAACACTCATATAGTTTATGCAAAAAACGTTTTTATTTATAAAATACATAATCGTAAAAATAACATGTAGGAAACAATGAATATCTATAAATATTATGAACCCAATAAGGTTTACGTTTACTTTTACAACTTGAGGCGTAAAAAGTATAAAAACGCCTTTTAGATGAAGTTCACTGAACCTTGGGACAGGAACCCCGCGGATGGCGTGCGAGGAATTAAATGTTATGGATTAGTCACACAGCGTGCGTTGAGCGTACTATCGGAATGTGACGTCATACCTCTACTACTAATGGTATCTTTTTATTCGAAAGTAGTAGTAAAAGTAACCGTCCGTAATGACTTGCGATTATGGGTGATTACTTTGGGTAAAGATCTCCACTTCTGAGACAAATACTTAGAAATGAACCGTATAGTTGCATAATATGTAATTTTATCAAATAAAATAAATAAATTCTGGTAGAAATTTAAATGACTCTTTACAAAATATAAATAAAGTTATGAATATTGAACATCAACATCGAAGACTAATGAAGATTTTCTACATCGACTCGTCTGGAAATCGAATCCGAGACATCGGAGTGGCCGGCGTACGCACTACTCGACCACTGAGATCGTTAATATAAGTTGAATGCGATATTAAATGTAACATTTATCTTCGAGGCTCATCCAGTACAAAAGTATAGCTGTCAACAGACTCACTCAGCGTATGTTTACGTAAATACTTTGCTTATTTGCATAATTGCTCTTAAAACAGCCGTTATGACTTAGGAAACAATGTGTCGAAGTAACTAATTCAATTATGATTGAGTGACGGGATAGTTTGAGTGAGTTAAATTCAGAAAAATATAATAATTCAATGAAAGTATGATAAAAATAGATTCAAAACATTTTTTGAAGAAATTGATTAGTTGTTTAACGTCTTATATTATAGGATTTACCGCACGTTGTTCGCGTAAATGTTTGTGCGTAAAATTTAAGAAAGTTTGTAATACACTTCATGCTACAACCCTACTGACATCTCATCTGCTCTTGGGATGAAGTTCTTTGAGCTTATTTATGTTTTTGAGTTGATTTTACAACATCGATCCAATGTGAGTTTGAGGCGTTACAATCTGGCAGGATTCCTCTCGATGTTATTTGATTCGATTTTTAATATTATTATGATTTAAAAATTATCTAAAACTTGTGACTTGTCTGGATATTAAGATCGCAATCTTCGACTAAGATTTACTGATAACTCGACTCGCTTTTGGTATGTTTAATTAAAAGTTTATTAAGTAGACTTGAAATAATGCAGTAATATATTAAACCATAGATATTTTTAAGAATTTATTAAACACACGAAAGTTCACAAAAAAAATCAGAGAAATGGTGTTAGGTTAAGCCAATTTTAAATAAATGTTTTTCGAACGGAATTCTTAAATGAAAAAAAAAACTGAAGTGAAAAATAGATTCCATTGACTAAGCAGATGTCACACTGTTGTATGAAAAACAAGTAGAAAATCTTATTCAAATCTAAACTGCTGATAAAACAGACATTATATCCGGTTGAAGAAACTGTAGGAAAATGGAAAATGTCCTTTTAACCACAAACTCAAATGATAAATCACTGAGGTATTTTTAGAAGGGACGGAACAGTTTACTTCACCAAGATCTGACATCGAGATTTATTGTGCGAACTAAAATGTATCAGATTTCATAATTAAATGCGTTTTAAGAAAAACTGAAAATATGTATCATAGTAATATATATAGAGAAAGCAAAAGAATATTAGGCTCTAAATATAAAATAGGAGGGGACATAAATACTCCATTTCCAGGAGATCGGGATGGAGTATCTATTAAAACCAACACAAACGTCGAGAATATACAGATGTGATGTACTATATGATATTTGTTTTTAATGCGTATTATTGCAGAAACGTATTTCAAAAATGATTATGAAAATTAAAAACTTTAGTCATTAATTCTGTGTACATAAGTGTTTTAGTATGGACTCCAACATACCATATTATATCTAACAAGATATAATTTCTGGAAAAGTATGTTAACTTTTAAGTTTTCCCAAAAATTTCATTCAGCTACACGCTGTGCCAGCCAAGGACATATAGATCTTAATTTCAATTAATTTATTCGTAGGCCAATGACGTGTATCCCATGCCACTCATGATATAAATTGCATGATCTCCAGGGTGTAATACCAAAAAGGTTTCAATTTTAATCTGACTATCTTTATAAATATCAATGATCCCGATCATTACTTATCTTTTTTTTATGAAACCGTCGAAGGACGATAAAACAAAATACGATACAAAAGGGATACAATGAAATTATTTTTCAAACGAGGCATTGGAAAGTCTCAAGGGATATTGAAAACCTTCACCCAGTTTAAGAAATTCTCATAATTTTGTCCCGCTATCAAGAATTTCAATCTCAAGCATGAACTTCTGACCGCAAATTCATAACAATACGGGAGGCAACATTGAACTGCTAAGAGTTTTTGCGCTCGTTCGACGAAGAAAACTTTCTTAAGATATTTTAATATCGGCCATTTCCTCTTTTTAATTTGTACAGCTCACTTTTAAATTGTTATACTTTTTATTTATTGTTTAGTCCAAAAAGCGTTAATAGCACAACGGACACCGACGATAAAGAAGGCGTAAGTTTGATTACGATCTTCTGGGTTCTTTTTAATTGTATTTATAAGTTGGTGGATGATGATCACCACCTCTCATAGACAATAGCGATGTAAAAATTACTTGGTGGTAGGGCATTGTGCAAGCCCGTCTGGGTAGGTACCACCCACTCATCAGTTATTCTACCGCCTAATAACAGTACTCAGTATTGTTGTGTTCCGGTTTGAAGGGTGAGCGAGCCAGTATAACTACTGGCACAGTGGAAATAACAGGCACAGTGGATGTAATGATTAGTTAATAATATTTACTGCGTCATTGTCTATGGGTGATGGTGACCACTTACCATCAGGTGGCCCATATGCTCGCCTTAACCATTCCTTGCTATATGTTAAGATGTTATATCACTTTTATGCCTGTTATACTGGCTCGTTCACCTTTCAAATCAGAACAGAACAATACTGAGTATACTATTTGGGTGATGAATCCCTACCACCAATTAATTGGCGTCCCTAATGTTGGCAAAAAATATCTCGATGCAAGAAGTAATTAGTATTTCCTCGAAATAATATTATGAAACGTAAGGCAATAAATCCATTAAAGTTATTTAAACTTAATGTATGAATTACCAATGTGACTAATACTCTAATAATGGTCTATTAATTGTGAAGTTTTCTTTAAATATTTTGAACCAAAATGTACTCTTTTTTCCAGATATCCGCATATTTGTCGGTGACAGTGTACATAGAAGACATAAATGACAACGTACCTAAGTTTCTGGATACGCCGTACCGAGTTACGGTGGACGAACTTACACCACCAGGTAAGTCAAGAAAAGAGGCGTTAATACAAATATAATCTATGAAAATAATTATTGCTAAGTTGTATAGACTTATTTCTGATTTCTGACTAGTAATCGCCCGTCATTGTCATGTGTCAGGCTAAAAAGTAGGCTGTGTCCTCTTTTGGAGTTCCAATTGGCTTACAACAACAACAACAACAACAACTTGTAAATTCTTACTGCTGAGCTAATGGCCTTCTCTCTCTTTAAGGAGAAGGTTTGAAACATATTCCACCACGCTGTTCCAATGCGGGTTCGTGGAATACACATGTGGCAGAATTTCTATGAAAATTATCACATGCAGGTTTAATCACGATGTTTTCCTTCACCGCTAAGCACGAGATGAATTATAAAGACAAACTAAGCACATGAATCAGCGGTGCTTGCCTGGGTTTGAACCCGCAATCATCGGTTAAGATGCACGCGTTCTAACCACTGGGCTATCTCTGCTCCTTTTGGCTTCATACCATCAAATTATATCATTAAATTCAGTTCAGCTGCTTAGTCGTAAAAGTAACAGACAGACAGAATTACTTTCACATTTATAATATCAATATAGATCAAACCAAACAAAACACTAATTACTTCCTGAAAATATTGGTATAATCTAAGTAAGATCTAAACAGGCATGACGTTAAATTATATTCTCTTTCGCAGGTTTAACGATCTTCAAAGGTATCCGTGCCTTTGACCGTGATAAACCCAACACGCCCAACTCCGACGTCCAATACACCATTACATCTGGCGATGATAATGGTCGATTTGTACTGGAAAGTTCTCACAAACCATATCTCATATTAAATAAACCATTGGATTTTGATACCGGAGATAAAGAGTTTGTTCTTGCTATAACCGCCTCGGTAATTATTTTTATTTATTTATAATGCAAAACTGTATACATATCATTACAGGACAGTAACAGTACAGTAATAGTGACAGCCTGTGAATTTCCCACTGCTGGGCTAAGACCTCTTCTCCAACCAAGGGGAGGGGTTGGAACATATTCCATCACGCTGTTCCAATGCGGGTTGGTGGAATGCACATGTGGCAGAATTTCGATGAAATTAGACACATGCAGGTTTCCTCACAATGTTTTCCTTCACCGCTGAGCAAGAGGTGAATTATAAACACCTAGTGGTGCTTGCCTGGGAACTTGAACCTGAAATCATCGGTTAATATTCACGCGTTCTAACCACCGGGTCATCTCAGCTCTTTACAGGACGTTGTCCCAATTACGTATAACAGTACGTTAAACAATAACATTTATAATATGACTATTTATGTTGTATAGGATATATTCCAAGTAGCCATTATTGTAACCTCACACAGGCTGCAACAAAACAAATCTACCCTTTCTGCTAATCTTGTATTGTGTTCTTGGGTATTTTATTAGTTAGCATAGCGATAATTGGCAGTCAAAATTATTACAGAGAGATTGAATTTCTTTTCGAAGTTATTATTTGTCTAAAATTTTGTTCAAAAAAGATTTATTAGGTCCTTATCTTAAGAAATAATGACGAAGAGCCTCATTGTTTAGAAGCAAACAATATAACGTTCTACGTAATTTTTTGTTTCCTTAATAATTTATTAATCATTTTTATCTATTATTTTGATGTTATTTTTAAAACATTTTTTGTAAAAATATTCTCTTGTATCTGAAATAATGTTTGTTATTGAAAGTCGTCCAACAAAAACTAATTGTTTAATAAATACTTAAAATGGTTTCCAGGATCGCGGTTCACCCCCTCGCAGCTCCAACGCCACTGTTCACATCGTGGTACAGGATAATGATGATCTTCCTCCAAAATTTACTTTTGACGTCTACAGGACTAAAATTCCTGAATTTTATCCAATTCTCGTAAGTAACATCAATATATATAATGTAATACAAAAAGTACAATAGTCTATTTGAAGATAAAGAGCGAATCCTAATCTCGATAATTTTTGGGATCTGATTTCGCGCAATTAAATGACCAATTAATTACTGGAGCCTATTAAAAATATTTTGCAGTTCACTTATTATTTTTGTGAATATATTTTCCGCAATTCGATGCGGAGTTTTCTTGTTGTTTTTTTTTTTTCAACTTCATTTTTAAATGTTACCAGGGCAAAAGGATTCACAAGGAACTTGTGTTCACACACCCAATCCGAGCGTTCGACCAGGACGCAGGAGTCGCGGCGCCTGTTCGTTATGAGTTGGTCTCTGGGAATGAACGCCGATTGTTTTTACTCAGCGCACTCAATGGTAGCTTATTTCTGGAGAAAGAGGTAGACTTGGATGCTGAGACAGCGTTACCTGGTAAAAACTATACGAATGTTATCTATTTAATATGAATGTATTTAATGATTTCTTAAGGTTAAGGATTAGAAGGATTTATTAAAGTAAAATAATTAGACTTTTAATTATTCTTTTAAGGTAACACCTTCGTATTACAAATTCAAGCATCTCAAGTGGATAATCCTCTGAAAGTGGCGCAAGCTAGAGTTGAAATTGAGATAATGGATCTGAATGATAATCTTCCAGATTTTGAGGTGGATTTCTACAATATCAGTATTGTTGAGAATTTGCCAAATGGTAATATTTAAAGTGTTTTTGTTCAAATATCTTCTATTAAAGTCTATTTTTTATTCTTATTCTACTTTTTTGATTTTTCACTAATATGTATAAGTATTTAAAAATTATTTTGTTATTTAAATAGGTTTCAGTGTTTTGCAAGTGATGGCAACTGACAAAGATCAAGGGGATAACGGAGAATTTACATATCAATTAAATGACCCAAAGGGCGCCTTTTCAATAGACCCACGGACTGGCTGGCTTACTGTTAGAAATCAAGTTAGTTAAGTTACTGTACTAGGTGTATAATAATATACTGATAATTTATAAGTTATACATAGCTTTCACATATCTATGATACTTTTATTACAGACTGAATTGGACCGCGAACAACATTCCTCATTAAGAATGAAAGTTTACGCAAAAGAAAAAAATCCTAGTGTGGTTGGAACTATTTTAGACAAGCAAAGACTACCAAAATGGCATCGATCATCTCCCACTTCTAGAACACCTTCAAAAGACAAAACAACCTACGTTTTCCCAGACAAAACTGGATCCAGTAGTGAGAACGTAGAGTACTTTGAAGAATCACGTCAATTAATGTCGTTCGTTACTGTTGAAGTAACATTATTAGATGCAAACGATAATAATCCCGTATTTATACCGAGCAATTTGTATGAGTTCACAGTTAAATATGATGCAATTGTTGGTACTGAAATTGGTAAAGTCAAAGCGGTGGATCCAGACTTAGGAAGAAACGGAATGGTTCTGTATGATTTACAGAGGACGAGCAACTTAACTATTACCTCTCCTTTTCAAGTGGATGCTGAAACTGGAATGATAGTTTTAGTTGAATCACCAATATTAGAAGGAAGACATGCTTTGTTTATAGAAGCATCTGACCGTCCAGCTAATCCCAGTGAACGACGATATTCATTGGCTGTAGTGACAATCGATGTTATCGGAGATCATAAAGGTGACATTTTAGTAAAACTTGCATTGTTATTGGATATTTATTTCTAACTCTAAGTTTACCAATATTTTTTTGTTTGTTTGAAAATAAATAGACAATTATTATCAGTATTTAATAAATTATACATTGTATAGGTTCAAAAGCAGACAAACCAGACTTTATAGGATCTCCGTATGAATTTTGGGTTGGGTCTAACGTTGGTATTGGAACCAGTGTCGGACAAATCAAAGTAAATGATGCCATGAAAAAAAGCGATGTCACATACGATTTATTGCATGGATATGAAGAAGGAGGTTGGTTTAACACTTTTTTTTGTATTTTTAAAGTAGGCGTTTACATAAACTGAAATATAAAATACGTCTTTTTTTATAGTGCCATTTGCAGTTGAAGAGAGATCGGGGGTGATCACTGTTATAAATGAGCTCTCTAAGTTTGATAGACCCTTGTTTGATTTCGAAGCTGTCGCAATACAGGAAAAGCTCAATATCACGATATCAACAAATGCCACAGTTCATGTGGTTGATGTTAACGACGAGAGAGGTGTCTTTTTGAAGTAAATATATTTTATTTTAGATGACTAAGTAAACCCTTAGATTCTCATTAACAATATTTTATATTTTCAGGGGAACGCATTCACCGTTTGTATTTCATGTCAAAGAAAATGTAGCTGGAGCGATAATTGGTCATATTTTCCCTGTAAATTCAAGTTCCTTTTCAAATAATAGTGGAAATATTAATTTCATTATTGCAAATCAACTAGATGTCGCAGATGAAATTGCCATTGGTAAATTACAGTTTATAACAATTATGTTATACATAAATATTTACAAGTTTTTTTCAAGTTTATTCGAATAAAATGATTATTTTTTAGGCCCAGATGGAACTATTTATGCACAAAAGTCCTTGGATAGAGAAAGAAGAGATGTTTATAGAATGACAGTCATTGCTGAATTCAACAAAGGCGTAATATCCGGGGCCGGATTGTATCAAATTATAATAAATGTTGATGATGAAAATGATAACCCACCTATCTTTGATATGTCAGTTTATGAAGGTTTTATCACAGAAAATTCCAAAACTGGAACAGAAGTAAAAATGAGTAGTAGAATACAGGCTAAAGATTCTGATATAGGCCAAAACGCGGTCTTTATGTATACCCTATTTGGTGATGGACATGATTTATTCAATGTGGATGAAGAAACAGGAATTGTAACATACGTTGGAAGTAAATTGGATCGAGAAGAAAAAAGTGTTTACTTATTAAAAATTGTTGCTAGAGATAAGGGCAGTTTGAAGTCAGAAGCAAAGTTAACCATTAACATTTTAGATGAAAATGACAATAAGCCTAAATTTAACAAAATTATAATTCCATTCGGAGAGCCAGTAGACTTATTAGAAGTTGACGAACAAACTTCGTTAAAAATATATAAAGAAAAAATTAATAATATTACTGGGGGTGTATCTAAATTGGAAGCCAAACCCAAAAATAAATTCCCTGTAACTGAAAATGCTCCATTATTTTTAGTACCTGAAAATATTGCGGTAGGGACAACTATATTAAAGTTAAATGCTATTGATATGGATAGCGGGGTAAATGGACAACTACGGCATGAATTCGTATCAG